>NW_027642862.1:565000-572296 GCF_032717465.1 Coenobita brevimanus
TAACAGAGTACTGTTGGTGTCAGCAGGGCACTGGTGTTAAACATAATGTTATTAATAGCACTGGTGTTAGTAGTACTGCTAACACATCATCATCATCATCATCAACATCCGGACCTCCTTTCCCACCCTAGGGCAGGGTGAGGAGTAGCAATGTCCAGACAGCTCAAATTTGCCCAATCCAATGGGCCACGCTTCCTTTCACTCATCATTCAAGCCCCCAGAATCCTGGCTCTATCTGATACGTCAAAAACATTCACCACGTTCTGTAGCTTCACATAAACGTATCCAATAGAGTCAATCCAGACGCTGCCACGTTAAAAAAGGGTGCCAAATCCCTGACCATGCGCTTCTCCTGACAACATTCATCTAGCCAGCTCGATCTCTTGTCAGTCCCCTAGTCTCACCGATTTCCAAACCTCTCTTCTTCACACACTCATCCACCATATCTCTCCACCTTCTACTTGGCCTACCTCGCCTCCTCCCTCCTTCAGAGTCGCTCAGATATACCTTTTTCACCACTCTAATGTTACTCATTGTCTCCACATGACCATATCATCTCAGTACACTCTCTTTGATTCTGGTGTCCACAGACTTCCTCACTCCACATCTTTTACGAATCACATTATTTCATATCCTATCCACCATCTGTACTCCACATACATTCCTCAGCAGTCACATCTCCACTGCTCTTACTCCTGACATTTCATTTTCATGCCACACCATAGTCTCACATCCCTATGTTAAAGCTGGCACTAACACTCCCTCATGTAAGCCTTGTGCAGCTGCAACACTCAAGCCTCTGTTTCTTATCAAGGCCTTCATTGCACCAGCTACTTTTCCTCCTTGTGTCAGTCTACTTTCCACTTCTTTTGCACATTTTCCTCTCTTTTCTATCATTGTACCCAGGTATTTGAACTCTCACCAATTCCAGTCTCTCTCCATTCACTGTAACATCACACTGGGAGTCACCTTCTCTCTCAATAATCATCACTTTACTCTTTTCTACATTTACTCTCAAGGTACAGACATCAGCAAAACTCTGCACTAGCCTACCAAGTTCTTGTCCGGTACTTGCAAGCAGTACTGCATCATCAGCATACAACAAATTTGAGATTTTCCATCTATCACCATTCATTACCAACGTCATCCCTCTCTCCATTACTCGTGTTTTTACTTCTCTCTTCACATATTGAACAACCATGGGGACATCACACAACCTTGTCGCACGCCCACACAGATGGTGAACCATTCACATAGATGCCCATTAACCCTTACACATGGTTCACTACCATCATAAAAACTCTTGACAGCACCTAGCAGCTTACCATCCACACCGTACATGCGCAAAACCTTCCACGATCTTTCTTTGTCTACTTCGTCGCATGCTTTCTCCAGATCCATGAATGCCATAAACACCTTATGGTCCTTCTCACAAGCCTTCTCTGCTATCTGTCTCACTGCAAATACTGATCCACACATCCTCTGCCACTCCTAATGCCACCCTGTTCATCACCCACTAGGACTTCTGATATCTCTCTTACTTTCTCTTTAATAATTCTTCCATATACCTTCCCTACAACACTCAGTAAGTTTATGCCACGATAATTCTTGCACTCACTTCGCTCACCTTTATTTTTGTACAGGGGCACAATCACAGCCTTTTTCCACTCTGCTGGCATAGTTTCACTCGTCCATGTCTTCTTACATATCTCCAACAAGCACTTCATTCCATTCTCTCCACTACACTTAATCATCTCTGCATACACCTCATCGACCCCAGCTGCTTTCCCTTTTTTAAGCCGCTTCACAGAGCTCTTGTCCTGTGCGAGTGTCACGTCTTCTGGCACTACATTCCTTCTCTGCACAGCCCCAAAACCAATCATGTTTACAGCTGCTCTGCACTCTCTATCCCCATTCATCAGGCTTTCAAAATATTCTTTCCATCTGGTCCTTACTTCATCTCCATGGGTTAATAATCTACCACCTGCATCCTTCACACCATCACATTTCTTTCCGCTTTCACTTCTACATTTCCGCACCTCTTTCCAGAATAACTTCCTTTTTTCAGAGTAGTTTTCATTCATTTTTCTTTCTAGATCATTATTTACCTTTTTTTTCCTCTTCACTAGTCTCTTTATGTGCTTCCATCTCTCAACATATTCAGTTCTTAATTCAACTGAACCCCTGTCCTGTAACCACTCTAGCCACTTCTTCCTCTTTTCCTCCACTGCTCTCTCAACCTCCTCATCCCACCATGCCGTACCTTTCTTCTTTGTTGTTACTCTTGCCACACCACACACCACTTTAGCATTCCTAACTAAGCAATCCCTATATGCATTCCACAGGCTGTCCAGATCCATTTCATTCCAGTTCACTGATTCTAACTCCTCCTCTACTTTGGTCCTGTATTCATCTGCCATTTCTTTGATCCTCAGCTTCTCAACTTTCAGTCTTTCTCGCTGACTGTTCCTCTCTCTCCTGGTCCACCTCACTCCTCTCAGCTTGATCTTGCATACCACAATCATGTGATCAGACAGACCTCCACATCGTCCGAGAGACGGCCCTCGTATCAGCAACCACTCCCATCATCGACCTCTCTACGAGCACGTAATCAATTAGGCTTCTTTCAACACGATCCCCGTTCCCTCTCAACCATGTATATTTATGTGCATCTTTGTGTTTCAAATACAAGTTACAAATGCACAACCTCCTCTCCTGACATAATAATAATAATAATAATAATAATAATAATGTGTTAACAATAATATTATCAAAGAAAAGCACACGGGAGCCGAATGCTAATCGCCCGCCGGAATATGTTGCTGGCCAAGTTACAAGTTACAAACCAAATGTGAAGACAATTTGCAAAACTCTACGGAATTCAGTCACCGCATTTCACAAAAAGCCAATCCCTATTAAAGAAACTAGACACAAGACTCGGTTCCAGGGAGTCTGACGCACTGATTTTGCCAGCCGAGGACAGGTGGATTTGGTAACACTGCGCGATGCACTCGGGCGGTGCTTGGTGGATTTCCGTTGTGTTTGAACGTGCACCAAATTGACTTTGTATTCCAACCAAGGCACCTCATTGATTTGTTAGATACCGGAATATACAGATACAAATTAAAGCAATGATATCTTTAATGATAAATATGTGCCTTTTAAATTACTAGAGATAAACCTGAACGACACTGACAACAAAACTAAGTAAAGTCGCGACTGGACGCATACGAACACAGTCAGCAACTGTGGCGGGAATTCAGACGTTGATAGCGAGGTGGTTCCGAGGTTCTGTGAAGGCTGGAATGTTTTTCCCACCACTACTACAGTGTCACAGTCTACAGTGTACACCATGCCCTTCATTACCTCATCTACTAATATACAACCTGACCCTAAATACGCTTAGCTTGTCTTCTAATATGATTTGTGTGAGCACACACACACACACACACACACACACACACACACACTGGGGTCAATACATGCTATTCTCAATATATATAATGTACATACACATTTTCATTACCTTCATAGGTAACAGTAGCTTTAAAAATCTGCATTTGTTTGTATTCCCAGTCAGATTCAGTCAAATTATTTCTTACATGATTAAGTTTAACGTTTGATTTTCCCAAACATTTGTGTATCATAAGAGACAGACATACAGACAGACAGACGGACACCCTATCCCTGGTCACCATGCACCCTCTCCTCAAGCATGTATCTTTGTCCCCTCGACAGAGAGCCGGGAAAGTAATGGATTACATCATTATAGAATGAACCGAATTTTTGTTAATGGTGGAAGAAAGGAAAGTAAGATAAAAGCAAACCCCATGAGAAAATAACAGTTGAACTCTGCTGCTATAACAAAACCGCGTACAGTGTGAACGAAATCAAACCTAATGAAATCAATTTAAACATAAATCAGTGGCTGACTGTTGTTCGTATGCATCCAGTGGCGACTTTACTTAGTTTTGTTGTCAGTGTCGTTCAGGTTTATCTCTAGTAATTTAAAAGGCACATATTTATCATTAAAGATATCATTGCTTTAATTTGTACCTGTATATTCCGGTATCTAACAAATCAATGAGGTGCCTTGGTTGGAATTCAAAGTCAATTTGGTGCACGTTCAAACACAACGGAAATCCACCAAGCACCGCCCGAGTGCATCGCGCAGTGTTACCAAATCCACCTGTCCTCGGCTGGCAAAATCAGTGCGTCAGACTACGTGGAACCGCTTATAGTTGACCTTTGGCAGTCATTACGGTGACTTTGACCTTGACCCCGAGTGCCCATTTTCTCAAACTCGTCCAAGATTTTGGCCACATCTTGATACCCTGAAGGTTTCATGTTGATAGCTCAAGCCGTTCATGAGATGTAATGATAACACACACACACACACACACACAGAGACGCTGGCAAAAACATCATCGCTGATAATAACAAAGTAGTAGTGTTATTCAGTAAGGTAAACAGAGTAGTGGCATTAACAGTAGTGGTGGTAACATGGCTGGAGTGAGAACTGTGGTGGTATTGGTAACATTTTTGGTATTAATACCATTTATGTCAACCAAGTAGTGGTGTTAGTGGCAGTGGTGTCAGCTGAGTCGTGGTGTTGGTAATATTGTTGCCAACAGTGTTATGCTAACAGTACTGGTGTTAACATAGTACCTTTGTCAGTAGTACTGGTGTTAACAAAATAAGGGTGTTAATAGTAGTGGGGTTAGCAATGTAGTGGTAACCTGTGTTGTTTTACCCCAGGCTGCCAGATGACCCATGTGCCAAAGCAACCCAAGGCTATATCCCTGACACTCCAGTCTGGCCAGGAGGGCGGGCACGCCACACACCAGGCCCAGCTGGTACACTACCCACCTTCACACAATGTATCCTGGTACCTTCACATTGGTTTCTATGACCAAGAGGGTAACTACACAGGAGCCAAATTTGACATATTCCACCAACCTGCCCTTAATGCTACTCTTGATGACGTGTATATCGGGTGTGAGAAGCACGACCAGACGGTGACCCGTGTAGCTGACCCCTGGACCACCCTCCACCCCTCACTCACTCACTCCCTCACGATCCAGGTCAGTAGGGGTTGGGGTATGTGGTGGAGGGAAGGAGGATCAGGTACAACAGGATGGTGGGGATACAGTCAGGGTGGGGAAAGAGGGGGTTGAGGAGAATGTTTAGGTGGTGGTGGTGGAGGATGGAAGGTTGGGTGTTGGTGGTGAAGACTGGATGGGGGAGGGGGAGGGGGTGGTTGTGTAGGGGGTAAATTACTGGCTGCGAGAGGGTAAGCACTGGGGAGGGGGAAGAGCGGTGGTGGGGATAGGGTGGGGGTGCAGGTTTATGCTGGTGAAGAGGGTGAGGAATAAATGGTGGTTGGGGTGAGAGTAAAGTGGTGGTGGGGTAGAGGTAATGGTTGGGGAGGGGGTAAGGTAGTGGTGGGGTAGGGGTAATGGTTGGGGAGGGGGTAAGGTAGTGGTGGGGTAGGGGTAATGGTTGGGGAGGGGGTAAGGTAGTGGTGGGGTAGGGGAAATGCTTGGGGTCGGGGTAAGGTAGTGGTGGGGTAGGGGTAATGGTTGGGGAGGGGGTAAGGTAGTGGTGGGGTAGGGGTAATGGTTGGGGAGGGGGTAAGGTAGTGGTGGGGTAGGGGTAATGGTTGGGGAGGGGGTAAGGTAGTGGTGGGGTAGGGGTAATGGTTGGGGAGGGGTAAGGTAGTGGTGGGGTAGGGGTAATGGTTGGGGAGGGGGTAAGGTAGTGGTGGGGTAGGGGTAATGGTTGGGGAGGGGGTAAGGTAGTGGTGGAGTAGGGGTAATGGTAGGGGAGGGGGTAAGGTAGTGGGGGGGTAGGGGGTAATGGTTGGGGCGGGGGTAAGGTAGTGGTGGGGTAGGGGTAATGGTTGGGGAGGGGGTAAGGTAGTGGTGGGGTAGGGGTAATGGTTGGGGAGGGGGTAAGGTAGTGGTGGGGTAGGGGTAATGGTTGGGGAGGGGTAAGGTAGTGGTGGGGTAGGGGTAATGGTTGGGGAGGGGGTAAGGTAGTGGTGGGGTAGGGGTAATGGTTGGGGAGGGGGTAAGGTAGTGGTGGGGTAGGGGTAATGGTTGGGGAGGGGGTAAGGTAGTGGTGGGGTAGGGGTAATGGTTGGGGAGGGGGTAAGGTAATAAAAGGTATGTTTGTAAAGGCATAAGTGTACAACTGCTAAACATTTGTTCCATTTATTCATGAACTTGTCCTATTTTATCTGTGGTAAAGGCTAAGTTAATGGCAGTGGTTAGGTACAGTGGAAAGCAATGTGGCATCAGTGCTGGCAAGGAGTAATATAATGCAGGGCACTTTTTGGCCTAGAAACACTGTAGAGTTACTCTTTTTTTTATTATATCTTTATGTATGAGTGGCTTTGTAGTTCTCTCAGTTTCGTTGCATGCCATTGTTTGGTCGTCTGCTTACGGTGTTTTACAGTAATTTAATGCCTCTCTAGTTATTTTTTTTCCTAATGTATTTTAGTTTTTCTTACATTCATTTTTCTCTCGTCTGATACTCTTACAACACCTTATCCCCTATATTTATACACCATAGCTGATGTATTGTAGTGTATTGTATTCTCACTGTTAGTATCATTGTATTCGTCAGTAATCAGCCTAATTCACCCTTCGGTGTGCAATTTGGACATTTTGTAAGCTCCTGGAAGCTGACAATATTACGGGAAGCTGGTGATGCACTGCTTAGCACATTATTTTAACTGGCAAATGTAAGAGCCTGAGTCTGATTTTTGTGCCAGACACTTGTACAGTGTTTGTTTACCCAGCAGTACAGCTGAGGCCTCCATGTCAAACTGAGTGTTGTGGGTGGTATTGCTGACGCAGACTGGCACTCGGCAAAACTTTGGTGGTCCCTCTGCATGACTGTCATTTACTCGATAAGCATTAACTTAACCACACTTCTTCGTTGATAGAGCACCATTTTTTAAAGTGTCTGCCATTTACCCATGATCATGAGTGCTTTGATGTTGCAGGTGAGCCCAAAATGGATTGCTCTGTATGAAAAAACCTATGGACAGACGAATGTCGTACACCAGCATAACTGCAGTCAAGATCTGGAAGACTTCCCAGAACTGTGGCTGGGTGCAATATGTGCAGGTGAACAAGACTGTGGGTCCTTCAGTTCCTTCTGCAAGGAAGGTTAGACTCAGCAGTCTGTTGAAGACATACACAAAAAACTGTGTTCTATTATTTTTCTTGTCATTCTTTACACCCATCTTTACTGTGTTGTGTTGATGCAATGTTAAAGATTTATCTG
>NW_027642863.1:0-57500 GCF_032717465.1 Coenobita brevimanus
AATAATAGCTATAATAATAATAATAATAATAATAATAATAATAATAATAATAATACATTTCAACTCACCCTGTGTCCATACCAGGCATAGTTTCCTTTTTCCGGCACTTGTGCCACTTGCCTCGCCTCCACAGTAATCCAGTCTGTCCATTCATCACGGCAAACACAATGGCTAACGTCCAATAAAGGGATTTAATCCCCGAGCTGGGCAACTATGGCCATAAAGCCCCGCTAGGTTACAGGAGCGCGCTACCACTCCCGGGCGAGGCTCGAACTCGCAATCCCCCGATCACGACTCCGATGCTCTACCACTGAGCCACCGTGCCCCCAACGTCCAATAAAAGGGAAACGCAAACTTAGTACGAGCCGTGCACACCAACATCCCCCAACTTCCTGACCCGCGGGGTGACTGACTGCCCGATGGTCTGCAACGCTGCGTCTCAAGGGTCACGTGACCAAGGCAACATTGTGCCTGAGATTCCTCCAGTTAAATTTATGACGATTAAAACCAGTATTACACGAATTTTTTACCCATGTTTTAAATCAGTAAGTGATACAACAGATTTTACTTGATGGGATCATAATGGAAAGAAAAAAATAAAGTAGAAAATATCGCCATCGTAGTGTACGTTGGTCGTTTCTTTTAACTTGAGGGGATGTAGAAGCAGTTCAGTCTAATTTGCCATCAAAATAGGGTGGAAATGTACAGCCACAATCCCTTGTTTATTTACTCCCTGACGAGAGGGAAGTGGAGGACAAAGTGGTAGAAAGGCCAGGGGAACAGATATGGGCATTTTAGGTGGGGGCGCTCACCATCCACTCACTCGATGTAGTGCTGCTCTCAGATGTCTGCCCTTTCCTCTCTTCCTTCCTTCCTCTTCACTCTTTTTTTTCCTTCATTCTTTCCTCTTCCTTCTGTTACGGGTGACTCTACACTGAGTGACAAGCCAGATGGTTTCCTGTACACCAGGAAACCATTTATACGCTGGGTGGTAACCATATAACCAAATTATGGCGCCTGGTGGTTTAGTGGGTAATTAAGGTGCTCCAATTGGACTAAGCCTGTGTAGGTTTATATCCAAGGGGTGGTTGGGGTTTATTGCTCATGTAACGCCACCCAGGGATGAGTTAGGTTGGTCACTCTCATCTTAAATGTCAGGACCAACTTGCCTAGCCCTGGGCTCCTACGCTCCTCATAGGGCAACACAGGATTAGATGATGATGATGATAAACACTACTGAACTGCCTCTATCCATTTGCCAGGATGGAGAACTGATTGGCTGGTAACCACAATTAAGTATTCAAGGTGTGCAAGTGGCCCAGTCCCATCTGATAAAACAGATGCAAACACTCACCTGTACAGAGGTAAGGATGGCGGCTACATCATACGTGGTTGAGCATGTGTAGGATGACCCACCAATGCCACCATCGGCGTAAACACTGGCTTGGAACATCTTACTGACCAACTTGACAGTGGCAGGATGGCGGCGCTACTCCTCTGGCAACTCCACGGTTAACGCCAATGTGCTGCCTTAAAGGGGGTGCCATCTGGGTTGGAAAAAAAAAAACGGTAATAAAAATAATCTATCTATTTATCTATAGCCAGAAGCCTTAATGCTGTAGGAGGTGGCCAAAAAATAATAATAGTAATAAATACACACACACACACACACTTGAGGCTAAAACTGCATTTCCTCGCGCGCGTGTGTGTGTGTGTGTGTGTGTGTGTGTGTGTGTGTGTGTGTGTCAACAGCCAGGTCAGTATTCTCGTTCGTTAACAAAGCTCCCTAACCCCTTTTCCTAAGTATATGACCGGTCAATGTAATTTTGTACGTTAGTTATATGAAGTATATGGTGATATTAGAATAACTTAAACATAACGGAAAAGGATAGCAAAGTGTAATAAACAAAATAAATAGCTCAGGATGAGGTGCTAGGGAGCTTCCTTAACCGATGAGAATACGACCGGAGAGAATACGGCCTTAGCTACCACACTCGAAAAGCTATCATGCCAAAATAGTTAACAGCTCCCTAACACCTTTTCCTAAACGATTTGTTTGTTATACCGTACTACCTTACTGTCTTATTCTGCGTTATAAATCCCTGTTATATCGCCATACGCTGCGTAACGTACGAAAGGGTATTAAGAGCCATATCCAAAAATAAATCGCTCAGAGAGAGGTGCTACACGGAACGTCCTTACCCGACGAGAATACTGGCCTATATGGCGCGCATTTCAAAAGATGTGAGGGTTAGGTCTTTGCCTAGAATGTACCACTACTGTTACTACTACTACTGTTACTACTATTACTGCTACTACTACAACTACTACTACTTTTTAAACATTTTAGTGGTGTAGATATTAATACGTTCTTATTTCTTTTTAACTCGTACTGTAAGCCAGCCTAGGGTCTGCCTCTTTTAAACCATAAGGATACATGAAGATCATGTATATTTAAAACATTTGAGGGGGCTTACGGTAAAGCTTTAAAACGAATACCTGGGACACCAGCCTATGCCAACAACCATGATGTGGCTGCCTCCTGTAGCTGTTACTGAGGCACCAGCTGGCCCTCACACAGTGCCACTTGTACAGAAGGTTGATGCAGTCTAATAATGCCATCGTTAGATTTAACCTGCCATATTTAAAACCGGGTTTATCTTGTAAACATGTGTTTTTTTTTTTTTAAGTTACACTACGGAGTGGACATTACCTGTCATGCCCTGGACCCTGGATATAATTCCATCACGAATATCTTGGCTGCAGAACCATGAGCACAGACGAAACCATGTAGTAATTTTAAGGTAAGACCATTTTATTTCTTTTATATTTTACCAACGGCTGTTTTTTAGCGTACATTTTTATATAAACATTGTCATTATATACAGTGACTGTTTTATTGGCAAGAGGAACATGTTTATTATGTTTTAACTTGTATGTGAATCTTTTTTTGTGAAAAAAAAAAAAAGAAAGGTCTTTGACTAGTTGGCTGCTGCTGGTGCGGCTGCTGTCGTCCCTTCTCGTCAGTCATGAACACAGGTCGAACGTTATATCCACAGCAAAGGTACTGCTACTTATGCTGTGCTTCTTCATAAAAAAAAAAAAAAAATATGTATATGACTATGTAAAATGAATATCTTAAGAAGTAGCTTGCCCCACACTGTATTTCAACATGTAAAGATTTTGTAATGTACAGTATTATTGAACTTCTATTTTACTCATTTTTTATGTAGCAGCACTATGGAATATAGATAATATCTGTATTATGATTGGTTGACTGACTACTACTACAACTACTACTACTGTTCTAACTAATATCACCTCCATCCACTTGGAAATTACTACTACTACCACTGCTACTGCTACTACCGCTGCTGCTACAGCCATTGAAATTGAAAAAAATTGAAACTGACTACTACTACTACTGCTATTACTACTACTACTACTGTTCTACCTAACATCACCTTCATCCACTTGGAAATTACTTCTACTACTACTACTATTACTACTACAACTACTGTTCTACTTAACATTACCTCCATCCATTTGATAACAACAACAACAGCAACAACAACAACACCTACTACTACTACTACTACTACTACTACAGCTCTACCTAACATTACCTCCATCCATTTGGAAATTACTACTACCACTACTACCACTATTACTACTACTACTACCGGTACCACTACTACTACTACTACTACTGCAACTACTACTACCCCGGTACGTGGTCAGACATGGCGGGCAATTCCAAAGGTGTGAGGGTTAGGTCTTTGCCTGGACTGTAGCGTGCAATCCACCACCCCTGGGGTTAGCGTAAGGCATCTTCATAGATGTGAGGTTTTATTTTTACCAGGGATGGACCACTTCCTCACCCTCCAATGCCTTACAACCCAGTGCTACTCAGCCCGCCATGCTCGCTGGCCCACGGGGAGTAACGAGACAGAAAAATACAAAGTCCACAATGTATACTGTAGAGAACAAATCAACAACTCGTTAGAAGAAATCAAGGAAAATAAGACATAAAAACAACTCCTTAGGACAAATCCAGACATAAATCAGAAGTCAATAAGCAGCAGGCCCTTCAAGCCGGGTTGGGGCTGGGTGGGGTTTTGTGGAGAGGATAAAATTCATTCAGAAGGAGTACAAGATTAGAAAAGAAGAACTTAATGGCATATAATGAGTCAAATTCAATAAATTCGTGATTAATAAACCACCAGAATTCAGGGGGATCTAGCACATTAAGGGACTGCAGCGGCATAAATATTTGTACATAAAACATGGAATACACGGCCTTTTTGCACCCCAACATGCTAACACCCATCATCAGTGAGATAACACAAAACATACTTGTGCGATTTTTTTGTGATCACCGGACAACAAATAAAAATTGCGATAACAAACTGAACAAAACAGTACAACACCAAGTAGTTAAGTCCAATATTAACCTTGTTTTGCAAATCGGCAAAGGCGTCGCCCGCAAGTTGCGAGGCGAACGTATTTTTGGCGTAAACAATAGAGATAAAATCTGTTAGTATTGCCAAAAAGTGTATAACAGTCAAAGACCACAGCGAAATTTTGGCCACGATAACTATGAGACTTTTACGGGAGCTATTTTGGGTGGGTATGGTTGTAGGGTTGTAAACCCCATTATCAGTGTTAACGACTGCCATTTGCGACATTTTGACGCACTAGTTGAGGTTTAAACTTTTGCTTGGTCGCTTCTCAGAACAACGAAAGCAATACAAATGGAACTGATGAGCACAACACAATAAACCAACCTTATCTCACGAATGCTGAGCTCAAAGTGATGGTGAGGGTCAGGTGTGCCCTATTTATACCCAGGTTAGTTTCACCTGTTAGTTACCTTATTCATTTTCTTTGTTTATTATCTTAATTTTGGAACCGTCATATAATATAATTTTCAAAAGCAAAGATAATCGCTGCTGACATATGTTTTATTAAGTAAATCAGAAAATTTATCAGTAGTGCGATAATTAAGCTAGATAATCTGAATAAAAATAATTCTTATGTACCACCCAAAGCCTAGACGTGCCATAAGTGAAAAAGTTTTGTTTACATCTGAGTGGGCTTTCTTGGCTGGCCAGATAAGTCTCCGTTCTTACCTTTTACCTACACCAGGAACCAATAATATTCTCTCTGCAGAACCACACAGATAAAATGAACGGTAATTGATGTTTCTGGTGCGTTTTGAAGGCACTAAGCCATATTTTTATCCTGGCATTGTTGGTTAGTTTGTCCACCTAAATTTGACCAAGATTTTCAGATATCAGTGCAGTTCCGCAGACACGCCGCTTTGTTAAATTAGTTAGGTTAGAGTAATTAGATTAGTAGATTACATAGGTCAGTCAGGTTAGTTTAGATTGACTAGGTTAGATTAGGTTCAAAAATGCTGTCAGAATAGCCTAACTTTAATTCGGAAGCTGAATACCTATTTCCATATACTTATTCCTGATAAAATGAATTATAAATGATGTCTCTGATGTGTTTCCAGGAATCACATTACATTGGTAAGGGGAAATTTTATTACCGGAAATATATATTATCAGCCAAAAATTAAAAAAAAATAAAATTCAAATCAAGTTAGAAGGGATCATCACTATGGCTTTTCCATTTCAGATGCTTTTTGTAGTACCTAGTAAATAAGGAGGGAAGAGGGGGATTCTACGGCTCTTAGCCTCATCCACTGTATCTACCTATTTATCTATTAGTCTATAGCCAAATGCCTTTATCCTGTAAGGAGTGGCCACAAACAAATCACCTCCATGTTGCCCTGTCTCCTACCATTTTGCTGCCCTCTCCCCAATGTATATCCACCACTTTTATATACCTCATATAAAGTTCAGTAAAACCTCATTATGACGGACTGTAATAGATCGGAATTTGCTTTTATCAATATCAAGGACCCACCAGATTAAATTTTTATATATCAGAAAAAGTCCAATAAAGCCAAAAGCAGTCTGAACTGCCTGACCACTTCAGCTATGTTCACCACAATTTAGGTAAATAAAAGACATGTTTATCAATGTACAGTACAGAATTGTTATATAGTATATAGCTATATGTCATACCATTTTATTATTGTAGTGAATGTATAATACAGTACAGTACTTCAGTGGTTGTGAAAACAGTTTATAAACCATTGGTGTGATCCGGACTAATATCTGATATACAGTAGGCCTACCTAAAAAAGTCCGGGTTAGCAGGGGGAAGTCCAGATATTGTTTTTATGGGACTTTTGCTTTTTCTTTAATGGCTTTGACCACAATTAGTCCTTTATAATGAGGTTTACTGTATGGGCCTATATTAAGTCAGGATGAATCAGAGAGGTGTATGAGAACAGGGAGCGTGAACTGGGGGGGATGGACACTGAAATGGCAGGGGACAGGGCAACATGGAGCCAATTTGTTTGTGGCTCTCCCTTATGGGATTAACCCGAGGCGTCCCGTCGACGTACTTCCACGTCCTCACGTTATGTCACTGCCAATCCCGTTGACGTACTTCAACGTCCTGCACTTGCAAGGTTCATAATTTCCACAATTTTAAAAATTCGCGCTAGATTTGCAATTCGCCCTCGTACCCACGCCTCCACTACCTGCCCCCAGGCGGGCAGCGTCCCAGACCCCGCGTGACCTGCGCTCGCCCTTGTCTCGGTCACTCACCTGTTAGCAGTGACCCAGGTCAGACATGGTGCATAAAGGTCTCTCAGACGACGAAATACAATCCGCCCTGGATGCCTTCACAGGAGATAGTGATTCTCCACTTGATGATGATGTGGTGGATCAAGATTATGTGCAGCCTGAGGAGGAAATAATAAGCAGTGATGAGGAGGTCCCTTCGTCCCGGAAAAAGCTGTATGTCACGTATCGTAAGGCAAGGGAAGGCCAGCCTGCACCCAAAACACCTGCATGGACCTCTCTCCATCCCCTAGAGAGAGATTCTGATGAGGACGAGGATGAGGACGATGACGATGACGGCGGCTTAGGACATGATGTTGCCTCGTGGTTGGGGAAGGAAAAATCTCACCCCGAGGATCAGAAGGTGGGGCGAGAAGGCAAATAAAGTATGGCCTAGTGTTTTGTCTGGGGAAGGCGAAAGTGGTGTGGTGGGAGTGCGGGGTGAAAGGGAAGTGGTGTGAGGGAGGCAGCACGAGCACGTGGTGCACGTAGGCCTAGGGGAGAGGAGGTGGAGCCACTCCCCAGCACGTCTTTTGCAATACAATATTCCCAAACTTCCTCCACACAGCCCCAGGATGTGGGGAAAGGAAGGAAAGGGAAGGGAAAGGGTAAAGGAAAAGGGAGAGGGAAGAGAAGTGCGAGTGATGAAAGGCGCCGCTCTCCACCTCCCCCACCACCACCACCAATGTTGCATTGTGCCTTCAGCCTTGTTTCAAAGAGTACCATAACTTCCTACACTACTGAAACTGTGTGGGATGGCGATATGACACTCAATATAATGGTAAGGCCAGTCAGTATGTGCCAAGTCTTATATAAACTTGAAACGGGTGTAATGTTTGCAGGAAAGTAATGTATAAGTCGAGAGATAGTGTAAGTTGAACAGAAGTGATATGAAAACTACACCCACTGTATAAATATGCGAAAATATGACGCTCAGTATAACACTCTGGCCAGTAAACATGTGATAGCAAGAATATAAAGTGGAAACGGGTGTAATGTTAGCATGAATAAAACGTATAAGTTGAAAAATAGTGTAAGTTGTAGTAATTGATGTCACTAGTACACCCACTGTGTAAATCTGCGAAAATATTACGCTCAGTAGAACATTCTGGTCAGTAAGTATGTGATAGGAATTATATAAAGTGGAATTTGTTGTAATGTTAGTAGTAAGGTAATTTATAAGTTGAATACTAGTGTAAGATGAAACAAATGATATCGCGATAACACTCACTGTGTAAGTACGCGCTAATATGATGCTCAGTTGAATCGTAAGGTCTGAAATTATGTGATATCAATTATATCAAGTGTAAACATGTGCAATGTTAGTGGAGAATTATTATATAAGTACAAAAATAGGTTGTAAGTTGAAATAGTAGTCATAGCGACTTCACCGTGTGTGTTATTATGAGCTATTATTACGCTAAATATTTACGTAAGGCCTGAAATTATCTCAAAACAGTTCTATAAAGTGGAAAAGTGTATAATGTTATTAGGAAAGTATTATGTAAATAGAAAAAACACAATATGAGTTGAAACAACAGTCACAGCGAAGTTCACTCACTACGTAAGTAAGCGCTAACATTACGCTAAATGTTATCGAAAGGCCTGTGAATACGTAAAAACAGTTCAATAAAATGTAAAATGCTATAATGTTATTGTAGAAGTATTATGTAAGTAAAAAAAATGATATGTATCATGATTTTCGAATGTTAGCGATTCATCGTGACCAGTCTGCCCGATTTTGCTCGTTTTGCACGATGGTACAATGCTTATTTCTGCTCTATTTTTGTATAAAATCCATTTTACTCTTTTATCACATGTTTTTATGTTTGTAATAAATACATATCTACTTACTTTCATTGGTTTCCCAGACTTATAATACCATAGAAAACGTTAGAGGCTCAGAGCACCTATGGAGAACACGGGGCCAGGTGGGACCAAGGCATACCTGTTTAGGGTAATTATGGACCCCGGGGAACAATTTCTTTGCCACTGACCATTGTTTCTGACCAAAAGCGAAAGTTTTAGCAAAAAAAAAAAAAAAGAGTCGAAAAATGGTCGGGATTGGGGGGTACCAGTGGTGAAAAGGTGGTCGGGACGGGGCGGGTTAAAGCATGCAGCAATAGATATACAGATAGATAAATTAGGTTAGGTTAGGTCAGGCCAGGTCAAATCAGGTGAGATTAGGTCAGGTCATTTAAAGATAGATGAGATAGCAGACACCATTAGGGGTTAAATAATCCCACTGCCTTAGTACAGGTAACTCGCACGGAACATGTGGGTTTCGTTCCTACCGTGCCGTGTTAGGTGCGAAATCGCGTATATTTAAACTACTCCGTATTTTGCTCCCTAGACCCCCCAAATGTGTTGTTTTGCTGTTATCTGTCACTGGTAATCACTAGAAAGCACTTTAAGTGGTTAGAAGGTTTATTTAATGTTATAACTCACAAATACAGTACTCCAGAGCAAAACTTCAACACACAAATACTGTACGTAAACACAAGGAAACATTCCGACGCCGATCATAGGTAATCATATAAATCAGGTTAACTGGTACCAGTGCTTTAACTTACAAGTACATACCAGAACAGTACATATTTAACTTAGAAATGCAGTACTGTGATATCGAATGATTTCAGTGCATAATCTGTTAGGAATAGCTGGAAAAAAAAATGTTATGAATACATTTTCACCTTTTTGATATATGTTTATGGTAGTTTCGAGTTATTTTTTACGTTATCGTTGTGCCCATGCTTGGAAAAGGGAGCGAAAGAGTTGAATTTTCAGTCCTAAATGAGAAAACTGCACGTCCTCCAAGGCTAGACTCTGCCACGGGAGAATAAAGTGAAGGGTCAGGAAGTTGTGTCACAACTTCCAGCTCCCACACCACGAGAATGGCTAAAAATAGAATCGTAATGCAGTTTCAGAACTAACAATAAGTCTAATTATTACGAATACAGATACAAAGCAGAAATAAATACGTTTACAGACGGGGAAAACGTACTTCTTCCGTCATAACATGTTCATCTTTCTCTATCATTTTACGTTCATCTTTATCATTTTACCTTGTTATTTTCGCAATATATATATTGCTGTCTCGTAAACAGGGTGGTTGAGTGTGTTTTGCAAGGGAGGAAAAAGGTTGTATTTTCTGTCTGGGTCAAGATAATGGGTGTAACTGTGTGTGGTTAGGCATGGCCACGAGCGAAAAAATCGTACATCCACTCCTCACGATAGCAGGTGGTGAACTGACAGATGATACGTAACATGAGAGGGCGAAGTCAAGGTCAGTCTCATGTCCCAGATTTTCGTTCACTGCCCGAAAGTTTTCACAGTTTTCTACAAGTTGCATTGCATCAAATGATCCAAACCATTACAGCAAACCTGAGCAAATAGGTAAAGATACCAAGACAAAAATGTATTTCTCTCTTTAACGAACAAACAAAAATGGCAATATTCCGATGCCGATCATGGGTAATCATATAAATCAGGTTAACTGGTTACAAGGCTTTATTTAATGCTTTAATTGCTTACTAGTACATACCAGAACAGTAAATATTTAACTTACAAATACAGTACTGTAGAAAAGCAGTACAGTAAGAGTTTAACGAACAAACAAAAAAGGCAATATTTCGACGCCGATCATGGGTAATCATATAATTCGGGTTAACAGGTTACAAGGCTTTATTTAATTATTTAACTTTATTTAAGTGCTTACAAGTACAGTACATACGAGAACAGTAAATATTTAACTTACAAATACTGTACAGTACTGTGGAAAAAACGAACAAATAAAAAAGGCAATATTCTGACGCCTATCAGGTAAACTGGTTATAAGACTTTATTTCTTGCTTTAACGTTATTTAATAGTACTTTAAGTTGCACATAAACTTACCAAAACAGTACAGTACTATAAATATTTAACTTACAAATACTGTGCTACTGTACTCGGGAATGTCTCACTCACTGAATAATTTCCCGCCTAGATCGTCACGTAATCAAAACAAACCGCACGCTGCGGTGACGTTCGAGGATTTGATTTTTCAAAGGCCTCTCCTGTGTTAATTTGTAGTTTTCATAATGGTTTTTTAATCTTACATTGTCTTACATGTATCCCAGCCCTTACCGTGTATAATTGCGAGCGCGTTCCGTGAGATCGTGTTCCGTGCGAGTTACCTGTATTTACAAAGTACTGTACTAACTGTACTTTATATTATCAAGGACAAGCAGTTTGATCTAAATGGTAAAAGTGACTAAGGAAAGTGAGGAGGAGGACCAGGGAGAAAAACAAGAGGAAGGTGGAGGAAGGCAAGAGGTAGGCGGTAGAGGACAAGAGGAAGGTGGAGGAAAACAAGAGGAAAGTGGAGGAAAGCAAGAGGAAGTTGGAGAAGAACAAGAGGAAATTGGAGGAAAACAAGAGGAAGGTGGAGGAAAACAAGAGGAAGGTGGAGAGCTGGGTGATCAAATGGTGAGGGTGACAATGGAGAATGAGGAGCAGGGGCAGAGCAGAAAACAGAAGGAAAATGAGAAATAGTTGACCAAACCAAGCCTCATAGTCAACCCAAGTGTCCCAGGATTGCAATTGAAGAGCTGAAAATAGAGAAAAGTGGAGGGCTAAGCCATGAAAGCCAGCCTAAGAAGTCCAAAAACTGCTCTTGAAGAGAGGGAAATGGACAAAAATGATCCTACTGAGCTGAATAATGATCACAAATACTCTGAACCTGTAGCCTAACTGAAGAAGCCAAAATGGAGATCTTGCAATCTGAATCTGATAGTCAACACAAAATCTCCAAAACCGTGACTCAGGAGGCCAAAACGGAGATCTCAGAAGACGACGACACTTTCAGAAAACCCGTGTTCATCAGTTGGGCACAGAGACAGAGCAGGAGTGTGAGGAGTAAGAGTGCTGTGGATGTACAGCTGAAGGACGTGGATGAGGTGAATGATGAAGGCTAGGAAACTGGCAGAACTCTGAACTCCATTTCCCCATCACAGCAACTGGTGGAGAGGCCGGTCCCAGTGCCATATAAGGTGAGAGATTTTAGTACTTGACCCTCCCTGTAATACACCAACTGGGGGGAAGCCTGATCTGATGAAGCTGAAAATCCTTCGAATCCAATGGTCTCCCCTGAGGTGGGATTTCAAAAACCTATTTGAAAATAAATGTGTACAGTAGCATATTGTAGCACTGAAAGTGAAAACTGTATCCATTTTACACTAACTTGGCCCATAATTTTGCCCTATTGCAGCTTATTTTACATCCTTGTTTATATCACTTCTTCATGACATAGTACAATAGTATATTCTGGCACTAAAATTGCAAACTATACCCATTTTACACAAAGGAATGGGTGTTAGGAAGCATCCTTAACCGATGAGAATAAGGAACCAAGTAAAAACTGGTTGTGTAACCTACTCTCATCGTATTCCCAGCTTCAGAAATAAGCCACTGAGGAAGAAATGTACTTGGGTAGTGTGATGAGTAAGGATGGAAGTTTAGAGGGTGAAGTGCTTGAAAGGGTACAACAAGGAAGAAAGGTTGCTGGTTCCTTGAAAGCAGTGATAAGAAATAGGAAAGTGAGCATGGAAGTGAAAAAGGTACTGCATGACAGTATTGTGATACCAACTCTAACGTATGGAAGTGAAGCTTGGGCCTTGTTGGAGGGACACAAGTCAAGAGTGAGAGCAGTGGAAATGAATTACTTGAGAGGAGCATGTGGAGTCACAATGAGAGATAGACTGACAATTGAGGAAGTGAAGGAGTGTTGTGGTGTGGATGTGGATGTGATAGGAAGCATTAGAAGAAACACATTGAGGTGGTTTGGCCATGTGGAGAGGATGGAGAGTGAGAGACTGACAGGGAGAATGTGTGTGAGTGAGATGGAGGGGGGAAGAGGGAGGGGGAGGCTGAGGATGAGATGGAGGGATGGAATAGAGAAGTATATAAGGGAGGGAGGTATGAGCTGGGAGCAGGGCAGTGAGATGGCGGGGGACAGGGCGACATGGAGGCGATTTGTTTTGTGGCCACCCTTTACGGGATTAAGGCATCTGGCAATAGATAAATAGATAGATAGGAAGAAGTGTTAGAGAGCTTCGTCAGCCATCAAGAGTAGTGAACCAATGAGGATTGATTGTGTAACTTACTCTCATCTCATTCTTAGGCTATAAAAATAAATCACCAAGGAAGAGGCGTTAGGGCTACTTGTGCAGCTTACTCATACTCTCGTCTTATTTCCATTAGCCTGCCTGGAGTGGTCTAACCCCAGCCAAGTACACCTTTGAGGTACTGAAGATTCCACTGACCTGACCATTCAGGTGTGCCAGGCCGACTACAACAGTGTGACATAGTGATGCAGCAGCCGTCTCTGTCACGGTATGCCTTGTGTTATACTCTTTTTACTCTAATGTATCATGTACAGTAGTTTATAAAGGCTCCAACATGCTTGCCTGCATCAGCCTTGGCCTACCTTCATTATATGAGTATGCATCCAGACTTGTTATCTAATTAACTTAAACCCATTATGTTCTGTTTATGTACAGTATTTACAGGTGCCAGGTTTTGTCTCAGTTCTGAGTCAACCATCTTGCAGTCCAAAAAATTCACATTGGTACATGTTTTCTGGGAAAGAGCAGTTATTAATATCATAAGACAAGTTACAGTGGTAATATTCAGACCAGTCAATTTGACTTAGAATACTGTATAGTGGACTAAATTCACTGGTTTAAAACAAAATCACCAGATACAGTACCATCCTGGCATCATTGTTTCCTATGCATCCACGTCAGACTGCTGCATCTCTTAACACATTATCAACAGTTATAAGTGAAAATTTCCAATTTATTTCTCACTTAATAATGTGTTGATGATCAGTAATTTTTTTATGTTTTTGGGGGTGTAGCAAGTGATTCTTAGGCAACCACATTGTTAAACTGTAACTGCATGGACTTGTTTGGGGGGAAAAGACAATTATTATTGGTTTTTCAACATTTATGGTAAAGTCTGTAATGTAATCCTGCATATGTTAGGGACTGATTACAACACTGTTGCAGTAATTACTCATTTTTATGGTAAGTACAGTACAGTACAAGCACTATACCGTATATTGATTGTTCTGACTTTGTATTTTTATTATTGCAGGTATACTAGACAAGAGAACTTGTTTAATGTTGGAGTTGAGTTAGCAAGGAAGCTACTGGTGCACAATACAGAGGAAGGCTGTAAAGTGTAAGTATAGGCGAGGATGTGTGTGTATGTATTGTAGGAGCAAGATTTACATTCTTGCAGGCTTTATGCCATCCACCTATCCAATGGAAATTTTGTCAGTGTAAAAATAATATTATAGTTGTCACACAGGAAGAGGACTTACTGCCAAGGTAATTAATGGAGTGGATACAACAGGTATTAGTCATATTATACAGTGACAGCTGATTAAAACACTCAGAAGAACCATTAGTAAACAGAGTACAGTATTGTACCCACTATTCTGTTCCAGTGGAGAGAGAATTTTTAGTATTTTACACTAGAAACTCTAGTGTTTATAGAGTGTCCTTTGAGGAGACATTTTTTTTAACTATATGTTTTGTTAAAAGAGCAAGCTGGATAAATTGGCATTCCAGAAATATGAAATCTTAACTCAGAATATGTAGGCCTAAGGTGGGTACTGTATTCTTATGAGATAACCATAAAAATGATTGGTAGCAAGAAGCATGTAAAGAGACTAGTGAAGAGGAAAAAGAAGGAGGTAAATGATGATCTGGGAAGAAAATTTAATGCAAACTACTCCGAAAATAGGAAGTGATTCTGGAAAGAGGTGCGGAAGTGTAGAAATGAAAACGGAAAGAAATGTGATTGTGTGAAGGATGCAGGTGGTAGATTATTAACCCATGGAGATGAAGTAAGGACCAGATGAAAAGAATATTTTGAAAGCCTGATGAATGGGAATAGAGAGAGCAGAGCAGCTGTAAACATGATTGGTTTGGGGGGGGTGCAGAGAAGGAATGCAGTGCCAGGAGACATGACTCTCATCACAGGTGAATAGTGCTAGGAAGCAGCTGAAAAATGGGAAAGCAGCTGGGGTTCATGAGGTGTATGCAGAGATGCTTAAGTGTAGTGGAGAGAGTGGAATGAAGTGCTTGTTGGAGACATGTAAGAAGGCATGGATGAGTGAAACTGTGCCTGCAGACTGGAAAAAGGCTGTGATTGTACCCCTGTACAAAAATAAAGGTGAGTGATGTGAGTGCAAGAATTATCGTGGCATAAGTTTATTAAGTGTGGTAGGGAAGGTATATGGAAGAATTATTACAGAGAAAGTAAGAGAGATATCAGAAGTCCTAGTGAGTGATGAACAGGGTGGTTTTAGGAGTGGCAGAGGATGTGAGGATCAAGTATTTGCAGTTAGACAGATAGCAGAGAAGGCTTGTGAGAAGGACCATAAGGTGTTTATGGCATTCATGGATCTGGAAAAAGCATTTGACAAAGTAGACTAGACAGAGAGGGCTTGTGGAAAGTTTTGCGCATGTATGGTGTAGATGGTTAGCTGCTAGGTGATGTCAAGAGTTTTTATGATGGTAGCAAAGCATGCGTAAGGGTTAATGGACATCTAAGTGAAGGGTTCACGATCAGTGCGGGCATGCGACAAGGTTGTGTGATGTCCCCATGGTTGTTCAATATATATATGGATGGGGTGATGAGAGAGATAAAAACACAAGTAATGGAGAGAGGGATGGCGTTGGTAATGAGTGGTGATGAATGGAATATCACAAATTTGTTGTATGCTGATGATGCAGTACTGCTTGCAAATACTGGACAAGAACTTCGTAGGCCAGTGCAGAGTTTTGCTGATGTTTGTGAGCATCATGCCTTGAGAGTAAATGTAGAAAAGAGTAAAGTGATGGTTATTGAGAGAGAAGGTGACTCCCAGTGCAATGTTACAGTGAATGGAGAGAGACTAGAATTGGTGAGAGTTCAAATACTTGGGTACAGGGATAAAAAAGAGAGGAAAATGTGCAAAAGAAGTTGAAAGTAGAGCGACACAAGGAAGAAAAGTAGCTGGTGCAATGAAGGCCTTAATAAGAAACAGAGGCTTGAGTGTTGCAGCTGCACAAGGCTTACATGAGGGAGTGTTAGTGCCAACTTTAACATAAGAATGTGAGACTATGGTGTGGCATGGAAATGAAGAGTCAAGAGTAAGAGCATTGGAGATGGGACTGCTGAGGAATGTATGTGTAGTACAGAAGGTGGATAGGATATGGAATAATGTGATTCGTGAAAGGTGTGGAGTGAGAAAGTCAGTGGACACCAGAATCAAAGATAGTGTACTTAGATGGTATGGTCATGTGGAAAGAATGGATAACAATAGAGTGGTGAAATAGGTATATCTGAGCGAATTTGAAGGAGGGAGGAGGCGAGGTAGGCCAAGGAGAAGGTGGAGAGATATGGTGGAGGAGTGTTTAAGGAAGAGAGGTTTGGAAGTCCGTGAGGCTAAGGAGCTGACAAGAGATCAAGCTGGCTGGATGAATGTTGTGAGGAGAAGTGCATGATCAGGGATTTTGGCACCCCTTGTGAGCGTGGCAGCTTCCGGATTGACTCAATTGGATACATTTGTGGGAAGCTACAGAATTTGGTGAATGTTTTTTGGTGTATCCAATAGAGTTAGGGTTCCGGGGGCATGAATGATGAGTGAATGGAACCGTGGCCCATTGGCCTGGGCAAGTTTGGGCTGTCTGGACATTTCTACTCCTCACCCTGCCCTTTGGTGGGAAAGGAGGTCCGGATGATGATGATGATGATGATGATTGGTAGGTTACTGTTCATGAAGCCATAGTTTTGGCCTATTCCATTAATGATGTACATTACCTAATTTATTATTTAACACATCTAATCTGTCCTAAACCTTTTGAACTTTTTGGAATCTCTTTGATACTGATCACCGTTATGGCTGTCTAGTGAGTTGTGTGTTGATACACTTTGTAAAGAACTGACAGTGTATTGCTTTTTGAAGTATAATGCAATCATATTCTGTACAAGCAATAATTGTTTATCATGTTACAGGTGCATAAAAGTACAACTTTGTCCTGCTGGTGCTGCAACTTTCACATATTGTACACACCTCAACAGTAACATGGAGGCAGCCACCTTTGGAGAGACTTTTTCTTTTCCTGTGGCACCTGGGAAGCTGCCATCTAAAACTTTACAAGTGAATGTTTGGGCTGTAAGTGACACCAACAAAACACTGAATGTGGAATGTGTGGTAAGTGTTTTAGAGTAACCACAGTGTGGCCCAGCACACATTTATTGTTGGCAATCTGTGCAATATACATACAGCAGCTATAGGTATATATACAGTAAAACCCTGATTTACATTGTTTGGTATCCAGCCAGGGAGATTTCTGGCTCTAAGTTAGGAACAGTCAGGTTACGCTAATATTTTATATGTATTTACATAAACAAGTCTTCTTTCATATCGATATCTTATAACGTGGTTATACTCTTATAAGAGATGATTAGCATGGCCCAGCTGACCTACTGCAGTTATCCCCTTTTCTGATGCTTTTAAGTTCTTCAGTTTATAAATGTACGCACCTCATGGAGCAATGTAGGATTGGATGATGGATGGATGGATGGATAAATGTAAAAAGCAAGAGAAGAAAAAATGCCCACTTCCTTGTTTGATTTAGACTATACATACAACGGGTATTTCTGAACAGTGCCACTTCACCATTCGTACTTTTGACTGGCCACACCCATGCTTGTTTCACACTAAAAATGAAGTGGATTTGGAATAGCCCAGCACGTTGACTTTGATGTGCAAACACCTCATTCAAGAATTTGAGCCTGGCCAGGGACAATGACAAAAATATATTAGCATAAATATGGTCATCACGTGGTAACTATTAAAAAAGGAGAAGAAATATATATTGTGACTAAAAACCTACAGCATAATTTTAAAAACAAACTTCATTTTCCAGGGCTATGCACAGATCAGCTTAGCAGACTTCTGCCTTGACACTGCCCAGACCTAGTGCTGTAACGTCCTCGACTTTGCCCTCCTTCGACCTGATAACCTAACCAGGGATGACCAGTCCCCTAAATCTTCCACCCTCCGCTCGTCCATCTCTGCCACCTGTATTAAGGTCAGGATCTATCTATGCTAAGATCAGGTGTACCCCATTTTTTGTAGCTTTTGTATGCATCGCTGCTTAGCTACTCGTACAATATATTCTCTGCACTCTTTTTGTTGTTCATAAAATTCTACTTATATTTCATCCAGGATTATTCATAGTACAGTAATTCTAAGAGCTACAGCAGGTGACAGTAGCGTTATGAGTGCTTGGTTGTATGTCAGCGCTTTTGACCATTGTTGATGTATGTGGCTTTGTGTGCCAGTTGTGACCTGGAAATGCTTTCATGCTTTCATTATACATAAGGCATACTTAGGAGAAGGAATGGTAGTTATAAAAGCACTAACCCACAAAGGAGCATGTGTGATTTGTTTCAGTGCTTGTATATTTTATATTTACCATCATCCTCATATTTATGAAGGGAAGGTTATGGCAAATACTGTGGTTAAGATTATTGTCCATAACTGAATATTTACATGCCCAAAAAGCTAGGTAGTACACCACCATGTTGCTTTAAGCCACTGAGGGAATGAGATCCTGTTTATGTACAGGACAGTATTTTTCTTTTCTTTTTTTTTCACATTTGGACAAATGTAATGTAAATTAACATGATGATGATGATGATGAACAAATATACTGTAGGTGTATGTGAAGGTGTATGTTAAGCTACAGTTCGTGACGAAATCTTTTGGCCTATCAGGTGGAGCCTGGATTCCATGGGCGTGCATGATGGTGAATGGAAGTGTGGCCCGTTGAATTGGGTAAATGTTGGCTGTCTGGACGCTGTTACTCCTCACCCCACCCTTGAGTGGGAAGGGAGGTCCAGATGATGATGATAATGATGAACAAATATATAACACTACCTCAGTTCACTTGATGTTGTGCTGCTCTAAGAGACTGTGCTTTCCTCTCTCTGTTCCTCTTCTATCTTTCTTTCCTTCATTCTTTCCTCTTCCTTCTGTCTACAGGTAACTCTGCACTGAGTGACAAGCCAAATGGTTTCCTGTATACCAGGAAACCTTTTACCATGCTGGGCGGTAACCATATACAGTAATCAGATAATGGCGCCTGCTGGTTTAGTGGGTAATTAAGGCACTGCAATTGGATTGAGCTGGTGCAGGTTTATATCCAAGTGGTGGTTGGGATTTATTGCTCATGTAATGCCACTCAGGGATGAGTGAGGCTGGTCACTCTCATCTTAAATGTCAGGACTAATTTGCCTAGCTTCAAGCTCCTACCCTCTTCATGGGGCAACATAGGATTAGATGAAGAATGAACTTCAGTTCATATAATCCCACCAGCGTAGTTGTTTTAGCAGTATGAACAAGAACAATGTTGCTAAAACTCTTATAGAAAAGATGTGAATCTTCATCCTGGTCATTACAAGGATGAAGATGGCTATAAAGATTGCTGTAGTAAAGATGTCTCCAGATGTACGGCAGTAATAGGGCAGGGGACTTGCATGTATGTGTGATTATGGGATGTCAGACCTATGACAAAACTCAGTGTCCTTGTTGTCAAAGATTTTGCCATACTGTAGAAAAGTAGAGCAAGAGAAATTGCTTACCAGGTATCAAGAAATGTCCCTGGCACTGAGACACATAAGTAAAGCATATCTGACTTCCTTATAAACTTTCACTACTTCATTGTTTTAAATCTCAAACATTACACACAGTGATATGAACATACATGAACAGTATCTCGGACTTATCTTGGAAAGATCATATTGCATCTCTTGTAAAATCTGCTTCCAAGAGATTAGGTGTGCTAAGCCAACTCTGTGCCTTCTTTACCCCTGCATGGTTGTTGACTTTATACACGGGTTTTATTTGCCCCTGTTTAGAGTACAACTCTCATGTGTGGGGAGGCTCCCCACGTACAGCTCTTCTCAATAGGTTGGAGTAAACGGCTTTTCGTCTCATTAACTCTCCTCCTCTTACTGGCTCCCTTCAACCTCTGTCTCTTCACCGCACTGTTGCATCTTTATCTCTGTTCTATCGCTGCTTCAATGGTCACCGCTCCTCTGAACTGTCTGCATGCATTCCTCCACCTCTACAACGGGTGCGTAACACACCCGTCTAGCAACAAACTCTCATCCCTTTTCTGTCCAACAATCTAATGCAAGAGTTAGCCTTTACTCCCAGTCCTTCATTTATGCAATAGGTCAACCCTGGAACTGTCTCCTTCTGTCTGTATTTCCTACTTTCTGTGATCTCCAGTCTTTCAAATGCAGTGTGTCCAGGCATCTTGAAATGAACAGATCTTCAATATGGCTTTCTTTTGTATTGTTTTTGTTTTATTCTTGGAAGGGACTGTTTTACGGGCTCAGCCTTTGGTTCCTTCTTCCTTGCATTTACTAAAAAAAAAAATAAAAAAAATAAATAAATAAATAAAAGCGTACGAATAAATTTCATAGTGAATTATTTTTGTGTTTCATCCAGGAGGAGAGCAGCAACAAATCCACCATAATCTCCTCACAAACGGCAACACTGACACGCAGTTTGGGTACTGAGGCATTACGGCTCAACTTCCCCCTCACCTCGGAGGACTTTGAGCAGTTGATGGATTCTGACGATGAGGAGGAAGCTGAAGATGAGGACAACACTCACAGGGCACAGGAGCAGGTTATGGAGGAAGCTGCAGAGAATGCTGTGAGTTTGCAGCAAGATTATCATGTCAGCTTTATGACAGTTATTGATATCTGTGGAGATCAGTTTTCCTTTCACCTGTTTATGTATTATATGGAATGTGTGTTTTTTGCCATCGGATGCTGTGCCCACTCAGATTTGTCTTGAAAGTCATGAGTAATCATTTGTTATACTATACCTGTTTATTTGTATGGATATCCTGTCATTATTGATGTTTTTGTACTCATGCTTTCATTAGCGTACTGTATTTCTAGACCAGGGGTCAGGGAACAGGGGTAAATCAGCCCAAGTGGGTTAAGTCTAATAATTTTTTAGGTAATGCCTGGGATGCATGTGGTATATTACTGATTTTTCACATAAGTGGTGTAAGTAATAGTGAACATGATATAAAGCCATGTATCATGTATCATACTACTGTATTTGTTGCTTAACCGCCGTACTATTGACGTGGACACAGATGTGTGTGTGTGTGTGTGTGTGTGTGTGTGTGTGTGTGTGTGTGTTTGTAGTTGGGGATAATTTCATTTTACTCAAATAAATTTTTGGGTAAGTGGTAGGTGGGGGCGCTCACCATCCACTCACTCGATGTAGTGCTGCTTTAGGTGTCTGCCCTTTCCTCTCTTCCATCCCTCTTCTTCCGTCTTTCTTTCCTTCATTCTTTCCTTTCATCCTTCCTCTTCTGTCTTTCCTTCAGTCATTCTTTCCTTTTTCTTCTGCCTACAGGTGACTTTACACTCCCTGTTCTCTCTTTGGCTCAGTGGTAACGTGTGCTTGTATGAAGCACGAGGGCCTGAGTTCAAATCCCGGCCAGACCAGCGTGATTAATTTGTCAAGTTTCAGTTCAGTCATTACATTTGTACACCAGGAAACCATTTACTATGCTGGGTGGTAACCATATAATCAAATTATGGCGCCTGGTGGTTTAGTGGGTAATTAAGGGGCTGCAATCGGATTGAGCCGATGCAGGTTTATATCCAAGGGGTGGTTGGGGTTTATTGCTCATGTAATGCCACTCAGGGATGAGTGAGGCTGGTCACTCTCATCTTAAATGTCAGGACCAACTTGCCTAGCCCTGGACTCCTATGCTCCCCATGGGGTGACATAGGATTAGATGATGATGATAAGTGTAGCTTGTGTTATTTTGTCTTACTTGTCCCCCCAAACATGCAGTACAGTACGTTGGTCCATCTTGTTGGACCTTTCAGCTCGTACTGCCATCAATATTTTTATCTCCATCTTGGTTTGCTTGTTTTCCCCTTTCTATTATATTTATTACCGTACATAATCTGATAAGAAATTCAGATGAAATGTTGCTTGAGCTTACCTAATAATGATTATATTACAGCTGATGTAAGTGATGTGGTACGTGAATGTGGTGTGAGGGTGGTGGAGGCAAGAGCTTCTCAGGTGGGACAGTCAGCCAGAGCTGTCTGCATACCTCTCGCACAGGTCGTGGTTCTGCTAGAGTGTTGTGATCTTTCTCTTTACACACAGGTATTCTCAGATAAGTCACACTCCTCTGTTGTAATAGTAATATTATCTCTGTTTATGCTGTACTGTGGCTATTAATACACATTCTCAACATCTGTTTGTGGTGTTTTATGGAAGGGAAGAGGCTTTTAAGTTGTTGTTTTACATTTGGTTTTTGGCAAAAAGACTGTGAATTGCAGAACATATTAATTTATATTTACATAACAAGGTAAATATACAATAAATGAGCCTAATGAGAGGAAACACAAGACCATCCCACATAGTAGTGGCCATGTCACAAAACAGATGGCCAGACAAAACTTTAGGCTGGCTAGTTAGTGAATGATAGGGAATACAGTCATGTATAGCAGCAAGGGCTGGACAGTAAAGGCAGGGCAAGAGTTAATCAGAGACATGCCACATTAGTTCCCACATATGTCATTACATTGCCTAAATAAACCACAGCACAAGAAGAGATGGTGATGCAAGGAAGCCACTGATGAGTAACAGTTGTGGGTTCGTCCAGTGAGAGGTGCTCTGGAATACCATCACACATTAGGAGGCATTATAACTGGAAACAGAAAGCAGTACACGCCTCAGCTGTCTTAAACATAATAATTGCTGCCATCACCAGGTGTAGGTCTGGATGGCAAGAGGGATCAGTGCCTCCTACTAAGGCCTCTAAAGAAGAAGCAGAATTATTATTATTATGATTATATTGCCATGATGGAGCCAGGATTCCGGGGGCATGAATGATGAGTGAATGGATGCATAGCCCATTGGATTGGGCATACTTGAGCTGCCTGGACATTGCTACCCCTCACCCTGCCCTTGGGTGGGAAAGGTGGTCTGGATGATGATGATGATGATGATGATGATTATTATTTTGTTTTACCTTTTCAGAACCTGTTATTTAAACATTTTGCACAATAGTAGACTATGTTGTGAGTTGTGAGCATCATATTCATTCTACTCTTGAGGACATGGAATTTTAAAAGGCTTTTTAGTCCATCTCACTGCTTGACAAATCAGATGTGTTTTGACTCATAAGTCATGTGAATTAATTGGTCATGGGCTATACTACAGTTTGTAACAGTTTAAATAGCTCATGTGGCTTTTTGCTTCATTACATGTAATTAGACACTCCAAATGAGTCACATTAAAAAAATGTTTCATCATTGTTCTTTGCACACAGGCATACATCAACACTCCACACAGGCATACATCAACAATCCACACAGGCATACATCAACAATCCACACAGGCATACATCAACAATCCACACAGGCATACATCAACACTCCACACAGGCATACATCAACACTCCACACAGGCATACATCAACAATCCACACAGGCATACATCAACAGGTCACACAGGCATACATCAACAATCCACACAGGCATACATCAACAATCCACACAGGCATACATCAACAAGAAAATTGTCTTTATGGGAAGATTTAGGCCAACAGCAGCATGGTCTTCCTGGCATCTGTGTCTTGTATGTCCAGGAAGATTTATCGATCAAAGGAACTGTGGCTAAAAAGATGACACCCAGAAGCCAAAGTGAACTGTGTAGGGCTGAAGGGGCTGAGAAGGGGCATGTCCTGGTTATGGCTGTGGCTGCCAATGGGAAGGCTGTATGTGTCTCCTTCTGGTGTGATCAGTGTGGATCTTGAGGACTAACTGGTATATATAAAACGTTTTAAGAAGGTACCTGAGAATACTCTTAATTCTCAAGAATTCCTCAGCATGTTAGGAATCATTGTATAAAAAACTTTTAGAGTACGGTAACTCTTAAAAGTATATACAGTATATATGACCAACTCAGAGCAAGTCCTTTCTTCAGATTTTACTAAATTAAACACTAATATTTGATGTAAAGAAAAAATACATGTAGATGTCACAAGAACAAGCAGGTCCCAAAATACCTTCAAACATTTTTATTTTTGAAGTACTGTCATGGCATGATAACAGTTTATGGGCAGACTAAGAGATATGCTTTATATCATAATTGCCCTTGTCCCACCCACTGGAACCACTAGTTGCCAAGGAAACAACATTTTACACCCAGCAACACTGTGTAATCTGATATCATTACACCTATTGTGCCCCTTTGGTTGAAGTATTCACAAAGCATAATAAAAGAGATACAAGGTAGGGCAGTGGATGTTGGAGTGACCCTGGTGAGTGAGGGCAGTGTTTGGAAACTCCCTGTACTGTTGTTTGCAGATGATACTGTGTTGTTGAGTGAAGACGAAGAGGAGCTGAAAGGCTTGGTGGATGAGTTTGGGAGAGTGTGTAAGAAACGGAATCTAAAGGTGAATGTAGGGATGAGTAAAGTTATGGTCTTTGAGAGAGGTGCAGTCAGTGAATGTACAGTAAGGTTGGATGGTGAGGAAATGGAAAATGTGAGTACGTTTAAGTATTTGGGTAGTGTGATAAGTAAGGATGGAGGTTTGGAGGGTGAAGTGCTTGAAAGGGTACAGCAGGGAAGAAAGGTTGCTGGTTCTTTGAAAGCAGTGATATGAAACAGGGAAGTGAGCATGGAAGTGAAAAAGTTACTACATGACAGTATTGTGATACCAACTCTAATGTATGGAAGTGAAGCTTGGACGTTGTTGGAAGGACACAAGGCAAGAGTGAGATCAATGGAAATGAGTTATTTAAGAGGAGCCTGTGGAGTCATATGGAGAGACAGGCTGACGAATGAGGATATAAAGGAGCGTTGTGGTGTGGATGTGGATGTGATAGGAAGCGTTATGAGGAACACACTGAGGTGGTTTGGCCATGTGGAGAGGTTGGTGGGTGAGAGACTGACGAGGAAAGTGTATGTGAGTGAGGTGGAGGGTGGGAGAGGGAGGGGGAGGCCAAGGATGAGTTGGAGGGATGGAGTGGAGAGGTATATGAGAGAGGGAGGTGTAAGTTGGGAGCAGGGCAGTGACATGACGTGAGACAGGGCAACGTGGAGGCGATTCGTTTGTGGCCACCCAGTACAGGATTAAGGCGTCTGGCAATAGATAGATAGATAGATAGATAACAAGAATTCCTGCTTATGCCTTTATTTACCTGTGGTACATGTGTGCATTTGTTACTTATATAGTATAATACCATATACATACCAGGAAATATTACTGTAGTTAATATAATTGTTCAGTGCACAGTGTGGGTTGCTGGGACAGCTGTGGGTAGCCAGTGCAGACATCCTGGAGGGCTGTGGAGTAGAAGTAAGGAACCTCAAGAGCTTCAACTTCATCTGGGTGGTGGGCTTTTCACTGTTCAAGAGTGACTTAGACACAGACTGTCTTCTCTGCACCCACCACCCTTCCACATGGCCCAGAGAAGAAGATGTTCACTGCCTCTACACAGACCCAATTAAACTAGAGAAAGTGAGGAGGAGGGGATAATGAAGGACCTGTTTCTATATATTGCTTTAAAACTCTTCCTTGGTGCCTTCAAAATTCAGGTGCCATGAGTGAAAAACAGGCTTTTGTTGTGATAGGTGGTGGCAGCCATCATCTACTCACTTGATGTAGTGCTGCCTACTTCTTCCTTGGCCTTTATCATTCTTCTTCTTTGCCTGTCCTCCTCTCTTCCTATTTCTCCCATCTTTCCTGTCACTTCTTATTGCTTTTCTTTCTTTTACAGGTGGCTTTACATTGAGTGACAAGCCAAATGGTTTCCTGTAAGCCAAGAAACCATTTACAATGCTGGGTGGTAACCATATAACCAAACCATACGTGCTCCCTACGTGTCAACAAGTGGGTTGGTGGAGGGTTAGTGCCCCTCCCCGTAAAACAAATAACTCAGAGTCAAATGGCCACCCCTTATGGGATTATAGTGTCTGGCAATGGATGGATGGATGGTTTCTTCTTTTTTCTAATCCTATAAGGCATCATTATCATCATCATATCCCTGTCTCTCATTTGTACATTAAGTGTGAAGTTCTTGGTGTGAACTAAGGAAAAGAAGAAAGTTCAGTTTGCCACGTTGCACCTCAGGCAGTGTTGGATACTGTATCAGGTGTGTTGTGTCATATGTAGTGGTTGATGGTGTTGTTATATCTCTGTACCAAATGGTTTATAATGAACCTCATGATAATTGTACACTCAGGCCACAAGCATTGCAACTTTGAAACAGTTGTAATAATGAATCCCACTGCACTGTTTTAATCACCAGGCAACGTGACAGCACTATGATCTGATTGGGTGAGATGTGGATGGAGGGTCAGTGTGAGTGTGCCAGGCTGAGTTACATGTCCTGCACAACATTCTGGGAGGGAAGGATACCAGCCTGGGTTTACACAGCAAAGCCCTCAAGTGTGGTGCACCCTCTCATGGTGGCATAGCACATGGTTAGTTAACCTGCATTTTACCCATACAATTTTAAGTGTTAGGATATGGTGGGATATAACCATAGTATGCACTGTATTTGGTTGTGTTTAATTTTTTCCTTCGTGCCCTTCCTGCCTTTTTTTTTTTTTTTTTTTTTTTAATGTATAAATAAGATGGTTAAGCTGATGAGCCTCTTTTATGATTATAATTTTATAAATAGTCATTGGTTATTTAGCCCTTTCAGTCCAATAACATTTTTAATTTTTTGGTTGTACTGGACAATACTACCAATAAATTTTATTGCCACTTGAGAGACCCACCTAGTAGTGAAGGGGGTTAGTGAAGGCTGTACAGTATGTACTCACTCTAGCTCAAAAAGTCTCCTGGGCTGACTAGAACCCTCTGGAGATGTAGCAAATCCAGGTGTGCACAAATGGGGGTTCCATAGTGGGGCCAAGTGCTATTCTGATGAGGTCTAATGAACAAAGCATGTATACATTGAATAATAAAGATTTTCAAGTGAAAGAGCTAGTGTGGGGAGCCTTGTTCTCTCCAGACTACTCCATAACTTTGTTGCTACCCAGAAATAGCAGCAACAAGTCCCAGGGAGACTATGTTCCACTTTGAAACAACTTGTAAACCTATATGTTAAAATAAAGAAGATATAAAGGATTTCAGGTTTCAAAAAGAGAAAACTGGTCTTAAGTTGGCCATCTTGGATTTTTTCAAAATTTCGAAAAGACAGGCATCAACCTCCTATAGAGCCGTACAATCATACAAACAATGAGAAAATTCCAACAGGTGGTTTCTGAGATACAGTGTAGAACAGATGTGTACTAACGGATGGATGGATATGACCTAACCTGAGATTCCACTATGTGAGAAATGAAGGGGAATAATAGAAGAAATACATCATTGGATCAAAGGGGTTAAAATTAGCAATAATATGGTATTGTACTTTATTTCAGACAAATTATTCTGCTGTTTTCTCTTTCTGTGAACAGGATTTGATAGAATCATTACAGAATTAAGTGGAGCCAGAAGCATTCAGGAGGTTATAGCATTCCCTAACTCTATGGAGGGTCGATGCCTGATGTCAGGTGTTCCAGGAGATATTACAGAGGAAGAAATGGTACTTTAGCATATCAGTGTTGTTGACAGAATAACATCCTGTACCACAGAACTGTAGAATTTTAATAAATAAATGTGAAATTTTATAAAATAATGTTAGTATATTCCAAAACAGTAGTGAATAGTAAGAGTATACTGAACATCATCATCATCATCTAATCCTGTGTTGCCCCATGAGGAGCATGGGAGCCCGTGGCTAGGCAAGTTGGTCCTGACATTTAAGATGAGAGTGACCAGTCTCGCTCATCCCTGAGTGGCATTGCTTGAGGAATAAACCACAACAATCCCTTGGATATAAACCTGCACAGGCTCAATCTGACTGGAGCACAATAATTACCCACTAAACCACCAGGCACCATAATTTGGTTACCACCCAGCATAGTAAACAGCTTCCTGGTGTACAGGAAACCATTTGGCTTGTCACTTAGTGTAGAGTCACCCATAGACAGAAGGAAGAGGAAAGAATGAATGAAAGAAAGACAGAAGAGGAAAGAAGGAAGAGAAGAAAGGGCAGTCACCCAAGAGCAGCATTACATCGAGTGAGTCACTTGATAAAAAAAGTGTCTTTGCCCCTGTGATCATTATGTTTCACCACCTTGATTCATATACCTCTCCACTCCATCCCTCCATCTCAGTGTTGGTTTGTCTTCCCCCCCCCTTCCTGTCCACCTCAGTCACTTCTAGACATGCTGTCATTCTCCATTCTCTCTACATGGCCAAACCTTTTTAGGATACTTCTACTATTCCAGCACATCCACGTCACAACACTTGTCAACTTCCTCATTTGTCTGTCTGTCTCTCCACATAACTCCACTTGCTCCTCTCAAATAACTGATTTCCACTCTTCACACTCTTGATCTGTATTCTTCCAAGGAGCTCTAAGCTCACGTTCATATGTCTGAGTGGAGATCACAGTGCAGTCATGCAACAGCTTCTTTACTTTCATGCTCACAACCCAAGTGGTCATTTGTATTGCTTGTGCCCAGAATCAGCCCTGAACACAGACTTCCAAACTCATTCATTGAGCCTTGCAACTCTCACTCCTCTTCACAGAACATTATCAGCAATAGGCATCAGGAAGGTACTGTACAGTCAGTATGCAGACCCTACCCTCAGTCACTAAGGACACTTCTCCAACTTCCACTTGCCTTCTGAGGCACTTCACTCACTCACTCACACAAACACATGCACACACACACAAACACTTGCACACACACATACAAACATGCACACACATACAAACATGCACACACATACAAACACATGCACATACACATACACATGCACACACATACAAATGTGCACACACACATATGTGCATGCATGCACACAAACACACTACTACCATTGTGCCCTCATACATACTCCTAACAACATTCAACAGTTTTCCCTGTCAGTGTACAGGCCAGTCCTCCTCTACCCAGTCAGGATCATAGGGGCTTTGGGCAAGGCTACTCAGTCCCGACATTTAAGGTGAGGGTGACCAGCCTCACTCACTCCTGAGTGTCACTTGGTGACCAATAAATCCCAACCACCCTTTGGATGTAAACCATTGCAGGCCCCATCTAGTTAACTCAAAAGACCATCTTGGCCCTTATTCCTGCCTTAAAATGGAGTGAGGCATAAATATTATCATCATCATCATCATCATCATCCAGACCTACTTTCCCACCCAAGGGATGGGTGAGGAGTAGCAGTGTCCAGACAGCCAAATTTGGCCCAGTCCAATGGGCTATGCTTCCATTCATTCATCATTCAAGCCCATGGAATCCTTGCTCCATCTGATAGGCCAAAAGGTTTCACCACGTACTGTAGTCTCATATATACAGTATAGTACCTATCTGATAGAGTCAGTTTGAATGCTGTCATGTCAAAAAGAGGTGTCAAATCCCTGGTCATGCACTTCTCCACATGAAATTCATCCAGCCAGCACCACCTTTTGTCAGTCCCCTTGCCTCACTGACTTCCATACCCCTCTTCCTCATACACTCATCTACCATATCTCTCCACCTTCTTGGCCTACCTCACCTCCTTCCAACATCAGATTCGCTCAGATATACCTTTTTCACCACTCCATTGTTATCCATTCTCTCCACATGACCATACCATCTCAGTACACTGTTCTGGTGTCCACATAAAATATAAGAAAATTTCTTATTGTGGCTGCAGGCTCATTTGCCTCTGACCCTGGTGGACTGCAGGCTGAAGTTGCCCCCATTTTGTAATTGATCCTCCTTTTGGGGAATAGGGAAGGGGTTGATGGACTTTTGTGTAATTGGGCAGCCACAATGCCCGATTATATCAGTGCCACTGCATGAAGCTGCCTTGGTCTGTACTGTAGCTGACATAGTAGGCAGCATAGCAGGTCTTCCTAGCTGACATAGTAGGCAGCATACCATGTCTTCCTAGCTGACATAGCAGGCTGCATAGCAGGTCTTCCTAGCTGACATAGTAGGCAGCATAGCAGGTCTTCCTAGCTGACATAGTAGGCAGCATACCATGTCTTCCTAGCTGACATAGCAGGCTGCATAGCAGGTCTTCCTAGCTGACATAGCTGGCTGCATAGCAGGTCTTCCTAGATGACATAGTAGGCTGCATAGCAGGTCTTCCTAGCTGACATAGCAGGCTGCATAGCAGGTCTTCCTAGCTGACATAGCAGGCTGCATAGCAGGTCTTCCTAGCTGACATAGTAGGCTGCATAGCAGGTCTTCCTAGCTGACATAGTAGGCTGCACAGCAGGTCTTCCTAGCTGACATAGCAGGCTGCATAGCAGGTCTTCCTTGCTGACATAGCAGGCTGCATAGCAGGTCTTCCTAGCTGACATAGTAGGCTGCACAGCAGGTCTTCCTTGCTGACATAGCAGGCTGCATAGCAGGTCTTCCTAGCTGACATAGCAGGCTGCATAGCAGGTCTTCCTAGCTGACATAGCAGGCTGCATAGCAGGTCTTCCTAGCTGACATAGTAGGCTGCACAGCAGGTCTTCCTAGCTGACATAGTAGGCTGCACAGCAGGTCTTCCTAGCTGACAGCAGGCTGCATAGCAGGTCTTCCTTGGGATTTGTATGTTGCACACTAACATTATTTTGGATGTTATAGCATTTTGATATAAGTCGGTGAGGCCAGGGAACTGACAAGAGATCGAGCTGGCTGGATGAATGTTGTGAGAAGAAGTGCATGATCAGGGATTTGGCACCCCTTTTTAACGTGACAGCTTCCAGATTGACTCTATCGGAAACGTTGATGTGAAGGTACGGAATGTGGTGACATTTTTTGGCGTATCAGATAGAGCCAGGATTCGAGGGGCTTGAATGATAAGTGAATGGAAGCGTGGCCCATTGGATTGGGCAAACTTAGACTGTCTGGACATTGCTACTCCTCATCCTGCCCTAAGGTGGGAAAGGAGATCCGGATGATGATAATGATGATATCATCACAATTTATATCACCAACTTGTAGGAGGATATTGATGTCTATTGTGCAGAATAAATTGCTAAGGGAGAGGTGTTACAGTATCCAAAGGCACATAGAATATGACCTTCATGAGAATACACTGCCTAAACCTGCCTTCCTTCAGGTCAAACGGCACAGTAGGTTAATCTCATTTTACCCCTTTGATGTGTAGGGCTGCCAGGCTGGGCCACAGCAGTCCAGTATATATGATGTGTAGGGCTGCCAGGCTGGGCCACAGCAGTCCAGTATATATGATGTGTAGGGGTGCCAGGCTGGGCCACAGCAGTCCAGTATATATGATGTGTAGGGGTGCCAGGCTGGGCCACAGCAGTCCAGTATATATGATGTGTAGGGCTGCCAGGCTGGGCCACAGCAGTCCAGTATATATGATGTGTAGGGCTGCCAGGCTGGGCCACAGCAGTCCAGTATATATGATGTGTAGGGCTGCCAGGCTGGGCCACAGCAGTCCAGTATATATGATGTGTAGGGCTGCCAGGCTGGGCCACAGCAGTCCAGTATATATGATGTGTAGGGCTGCCAGGCTGGGCCACAGCAGTCCAGTATATATGATGTGTAGGGCTGCCAGGCTGGGCCACAGCAGTCCAGTATATATGATGTGTAGGGCTGCCAGGCTGGGCCACAGCAGTCCAGTATATATGATGTGTAGGGCTGCCAGGCTGGGCCACAGCAGTCCAGTATATATGATGTGTAGGGCTGCCAGGCTGGGCCACAGCAGTCCAGTATATATGATGTGTAGGGCTGCCAGGCTGGGCCACAGCAGTCCAGTATATATGATGTGTAGGGCTACCAGGCTGGGCCACAGCAGTCCAGTATGTTTAAGGATCAATGACCAGCCTATCAGTGCTCCTCTTGTTGGTGTTATATGATACAAAATTCTCCAGTGCTGGGGATCAAACCTGTTCAAGGCTGTCACTGCAGCTAGACCAAGTGCCTTCAGGTAAAGGTAAGGAAACAGTTGAGGGGCAGACAACATGAGCTGCTCACCCAAAGTGCTCATCTTAGGCCTTTGAGCCTCTGGCTGGTTATTAACCCCCTGTTTTGAGATAAAAGACCACTGTATCCTCCAGCTTACCATAGTTACCTCCATCGGTATTATTTACTAACCCACAAAGAGTTGATGGTCACCTCAGTCAAATGACGGCACTCCAGCACCATAACTATCCCTCAAGCTCACCATCACTCAGTCTATAACTCACTGAATCACCCCAGCACTGTAACTATCACTCACTGAATCACTCCATTAATATCACTACAACTCTCTGAATAACTCTATCACTATTACTGAGTCACTCCATCATGGTAAGTCAATCGTTGAATCACTCCATCTCTATCACTCACTGCATCATCACTACCACTCACTCAGTCACTTTAATTTCTCTCGCTCCATCACTATCACTTACTTAGTCACTCCACTATCACTCGCTGACAACTCCATCACTATCAGTACCAGCCACTGAAACTATCTATCTGTCTGTCTATCTGAATCACTCCACCAATATCACTCCACTTATTTTTTCTTCGTAATTGCTCACTGAATCATTCCTTCATTACTTCTGTCTTCATTAGCGCCCACTGAGTCATTCCCTCATTACCTCTGTCATTACTATCGCTTACTGAATCTTTCCTTCATTATCACTATCTTTACTATCACTCAATTATACCTTTATTATCACTATCTTTACTATCACTCAATCATTCCTTCATTACCTCCATCTTTACTATCAGCCAATCATTCTTCTGTCTTTACTATTACTCAGTCATTCCTTCAATATGTCCATCTTACTGTCACAATAATATCTTTCCTTACTGTATATCTTTACTATCATTTAATCATTCCTTCATTACCTCTGGTCTTTACTATCACCGAATCTTCGCTTCATTATTTCTGTCTTTACTAATACAGTCATACTTTATTCTATCTGTTATTCCATCCATCCATCCATCATCCCATCCTACGTTGCCCCATGAGGAGCGTAGAAGCCCGGGGCTAGGCAAGTTGGTCATGACATTTAAGATGAGAGTGACCAGCCTCACTCATCCCTGAGTGGTATTACATAAGCAATAAACCCCAAACCATCCCTTGGATATAAACCTGCACCGGCTCAATCCGATTGGAGCGCAATAATTACCCACTACATCACCAGGCGCCATAATTTGGTTATATGGTTACCACCCAGCATAGTAAATGGTGTCCTGGTGTACAGCAAACCATTTGGCTTGTCACTCAGTGTAGAGTCACCCACAGGCAGAAGGAACAGGAAAGAAAGACAAAAGAGGGAGTGTAAAGTCACCTGTAGGCAGAAGGACGAGGAAAGATTAAAGTAAAGAAAGAAGAGGAAGGAAGGAAAGGATGGAGGAGAGGAAAGGGCAGACTCCCGAGAGCAGCCCTGCATTGAGTGAGTGGATGGTGAGCGCCCCCACCTATTACTATCACTAATTTTTTTTCATTATCCGTACTATCACTCAGCTTTTTCTTCATTACATCTGTCTTCACTATCACAATTTCTTTCATTACTGTATATCTTTACTGCCATTCCATTATTCCTTCATTATCTCTCGTCGTTACTGTCCTGAAGCATTCCTTTATTATCTATCTCTACTATTACTGAATCATTCCTTCACTATCTCAGTCTTTACCATTACAGTCATTGCTTTATTATCCACCATGACAATCACAATCAATCTGTCATTATCTTTACTATCACTCAGTTATTCCTTCATTATCGCTCATTACTATCACTGAATCGTTCCTTCATTATCTGTCTTTATTGTCAGTTATTACATTATTTTCTTTACCTCTCACTAAGGTTACTTCTTTTCTTGCCCCTTCCCTCTCTTCAAATATCATACTCTTAGTCCCCCCCCCCATAACCCTCCACCACCCCACCTACCTGCCCACACCTCCCCTCCCACCAACCCCACTCACCTGCCCACACCTCCCTTCCCACCAAGTACACCCACATTACCCCCCTCCTCACACACCCTCTCACTCTGCCCCCACCAACCCACCCACGCTACCGTCCACAAACCCACCCACACTACCCGCCCACAAACCCACCGACGCTACCCACCCACGCTACCCCACAGAAACCCGCCCACCTATGCACCAGTCTGTGCCTGTGTGTGGGGTGCAGTAAGGGTGAGGTAGAATGTGGGTGTTGGTACGGGTGTGGGTGTTGGAACGGGTGTGGGTGTTGGTACGGGTGTGGGTGTGGGTGTGGGTGTGGGTGAGACAGGTTCAACAGAGCGGCACTGTAACCACCTCATCACATCACGCTGCACCATACACCACACAGGGTAACACTGATCACTTCCACGTTGCCTATAAATTACTTAAGATAAAACTCAACTCATTCCCCCACACTACTAACCTTCCCTGGGTCTGACTGAGAGTTCTTTACAGCTGTTATTCGTGCACATAGTATTATTTAAATTCCATTTTCTTTGCTGCTTAGTTTGATTACCTAATACTTTTAAATACGTATACCATATTATGACCATTGGTTGAGTTTTAAGAGTGTTTCTTAGATATTTCTTTTGTATATTCCATTGTGTGTTTCCTGAGTTAATTAAGCGCCAGAAAGCGATAAAATGAGCAGCTTGGTGCTAAGCGGTGAGATGCGGATGGCAGCGGGAGTGCCGCGGCCACGGCTGATAAAACTCGTAGCTAAAGAAAAGGGTCTCAAAACTGTCAAGAAAATGAAAATTGTAGAATCAACCCTTTCCAAAAATTTATGGACGCGCAGCGAAAACGGGGACACCAAAATATTGGCCATGGCTTTAGAGATGCCGCTTGTGAGTTTTGATGGTGTTAGTAGGGTAGATACCAGGATGAAAATTATGTTACGCACAAAATGGGGCATGAAAAAGTGGAAAGGCGAGTGTAATCTATGGTGGCTGATTCTCGAAATTCGCAAAGGGAATGATTTTCTGCTGCGCTTGTCGGAAGGAGGACAGCTAAAGCTAGAGGTGCGCAGTCACGTACAGGAAAGGAAGGAAGTTCCCAGTCACGTACAGGAGAAGAAGGAAGTTCCCAGTCACGTAGAGGAGGAAGAGGAAGAGGGGGAGGAGGAGGAGAAATGGGAGGACGCGGTTGAATACCTTGCGTTGAATGGAGAACACTGATAGAACGCTAGAGAAGATGAGAAGGAGGACGACTGGGATGATGTCAATGGCCTGGGGAATAATTGGTCCAGCGACCCCACATCCACTTTGGCCTTGACGCTGGACTACGATCCCAAGAACAAAAACGAGCTGCGAAAGGCGGGAAAGAGACTCGCCGAGGAGATCCGATCCTGGCCCGAGGAACCCTCTCGCTTCCATATCATCCTCACCCATGGAAGGTGCACCCGCCTGGTCAGAAACGGCCCGAGTATGACCTTGACCAAAGAGGAGGCCATAGTCGTCCTTGAGAGTGAGGACATGCTGAGACACACCTGCCTGGCCTCGATATCGTCTCGGCTAATGCTGACACTGTGCAGCGCTGCCTGAGTCATCGATAAGGAGTTTGTTGCCGGCATCAGTGTAGACATAAACGCTCCACCCACGTCCAGAGTCACGGCTGTCATGTCTTATTAACTACTAATCTATTTTAACTTTTGATATCTCGCAAACTACAGTACTGTGATTATGGCTGGAGACCACAGTCGTTGGCGTGTTTGGGGCCAACGACCTGTATCGTGAAGACGAGTTATACTCTTCACCGTACAGCCCTTACATGGGTGGAGGTCTCTTAACTCCTACAAAACTACTCCAGAGGGACAGCGAGTGACAGCATACGAGGACCTGTTGACCTGATGTGTTGCTGGGCCAGGGCCTGTGCGGTGGCCCTGGCTTGCAACTTTCATTCTTTCTCCCCCAATAACTTTTACTGCAACTGCCTTCATTACTTCTTGTTATTGTGTCTTATTATTATTATTACACCTACTTTTATTATTATATCTTATTATTATTACTACACCAACTGTTATTATTGTGCATTATCATTATTACTACACCTCTTTCTTTTTCATTGCCAGACACCTCAATCCAGTAAGGGGTGGCCACAAACAAATCGCCTCCATGTCGCCTGTCCAACACCATTTCACTGCCCTCCCCCCAGCTCACGCCCCACTCTCTCATACCTCTCCACTCCATCCCTCCATCTCATCGTCGGTCTCCCCCTCCCTCTCCCCCCTCCACCTCACTCGCATACACTCTTCTCGTCAGTCTCTCGCTCTCCATCTTCTCCACATGGCCAAATTTCCTCAGTGTATTTCTCCTAACGCTTCCTATCACATCCACATCCACACCACAACGCTCCTTTATATCCTCATTCGTCAGCCTGTCTCTCCACGTGACTCCACAGGCTCCTCTCAAATAACTCATTTCCACTGCTCTCGTTCTTGACTTGTGCCCTTCCAACAACGTCCAAGCTTCACTTCCGTACGTTAGAGTTGGTATCACAATACTGTCATGTAGTAACTTTTTCACTTCCATGCTCACTTCCCTGTTTCTTATCAATGCTTTCAAAGAACCAGCAACCTTTCTTCCCTGCTGTACCCTTTCAAGCACTTCACCCTCCAAACCTCCATCCTTACTCATCACACTACCCAAGTACTTAAACGTACTCACATTTTCCATTTCCTCCTCATCCAGCCTCACTGTACATTCACTGACTTCACCTCTCTCAGAGACCATAACTTTACTCTTCCCAACATTCACCTTTAGATTCCGTTTCTTACACACTCTCCCAAACTCATCCACCAAGCCTTGCAGCTCCCCTTCGTCTTCACTTAACAACACAATATCATCTGCAAACAACAGTACAGTGAGTTTCCAAACACTGCCCTCTCTCACCAGGGCCACTCCAACATCCACTGCCCTACCTTGTACCTCTTTTATAACCCCATCCATGTACAGATTGAACAACTATGGAGACGTAACACATCCCTGTTTCAATCCAACCCTCAAATAGAAAAACTCACTCAGTTAACAGTTCACACACACTGCAGCCTTCGCACCATCGTACATACTCTTCACAGCATTCAACAACTTCCCATCTACTCCATATATTCTTAATACTTTCCACAGTCCTTGTCTATCCACCCTGTCATATGCTTTCTCCAAATCCATGAAGGCTGCATACAACTTCTTTCCCTTCTCTAAAAACTTTTTCAATAAAGATCTAAGAATGAATATCTGATCTACACAACCTCTTCCCTTCTTAAAGCTTCCCTGTTCTTCTCCATCTAATTCCTCTGTTACTTCCTTAACTCTGTCAATAAGTATCCTACCATATATATATATATATATATATATATATATATATATATATATATATATATATATATATATATATATATATATATACTTCCCTATTACACTAAGAAGACAAATGTCCCTATGATTACCACACACACATCTTTTTCCCTCTTTTCCCTTTTTCCTTGTCATGTAGGTATGTTCACTCATTCCATCATTCTTCCTCTGCCGACAAAATCAGTCAGATCCTTCTTCTTCACTTAATAATACTGAACACCTAATCACTTGCACATCATTCTTGTTGTGTTGACAATACATTCATACTTGCACTGATCTGCAGGCAATATCACTCACACACTCATTCTTCTTTAAACAAACTGTCTATCTATCTATGACCTGACGCCGTAATCCCGTCAGGTGTGGCCATAAACAAATCTTCTCCATGTCGCCCTTGCCCTGTTCCCCGACATGTCACTGCTCTGCTCCCTACTCCACCCCTCCATCTCATCCTTGGCCGCCCCCTCCATCACCCCCCCTCCACCTCACTCACATAGCCTACACTCTCCTAGCTAGTCTCTGGCTCCCCATCCTGTCCTCATGGCCAAACAGACTCACCTCATTCTTATTCTGCTGACAATATTTACACGTCATTCTTACAGCGTTGACAATATAAACATTCTTTTAGTAATATTGTCTAGACAGTATCAGAACTAATCATATTTCCTCTCTAGACAGATTATTTCCATGCCAATATTCCTTAGCTTAGACCAGTTCACAGCCAGTCTTTCATGTTGTGAGGCCAAACACACTGACTTTATCAGTATTGCTGTATACACTAATTCACTCACACTGCCATACTCATCATGCACACAGCTGCACATCAATCATTCTTATTCATCATCATCATCATCATCATCATTATCATCATCATCACCATCATCACCATCATCATCATCATCATCATTATCATCACCATCACCATCATCATCATCATCATCATCATCATCATCATCATCATTATCATCATCATCACCATCATCATCATCATCATCATCATCATCACCATCACCATCATCATCATCATCATCATCATCATCATCATCATCATCAACATTATCATCATCATCACCATCATCATCATCATCATCATCATCATCACCATCACCATCATCATCATCATCATCATCATCATCATCATCATCATCATCATCATTATCATCATCATCACCATCATCATCATCATCATCATCATCATCACCATCACCATCATCATCATCATCATCATCATCATCATCATCATCATCATCATCACCATCATCATCATCATCACCATCACCATCATCACCATCACCATCATCATCATCATCATCATCATCATCATCATCATCATCATCATCATCATCATTATCATCATCATCACCATCATCATCATCATCATCACCATCACCATCATCATCATCATCATCATCATCATCATCATCATCATCATCATCTCTCAGTTTTAAAAAGTAATTTGTTTTTTGTCTGTTACTTAGTTGTGTTCAAAGCAGTCTTACCCACTCCATTTATTTACTGTGGCAAATAAGGTGATGATGATGATGACGATGATGATGGTGGTGGTGGTGGTGGTGGTGGTGGTGGTTGTGTTGGTGATGGTGTTTTTTTGTGGAAATTGTTTAAATCGTACCACCCTTTGCATGCCTTCTTATTTTTATTATTATTATGGAAACTATTTACTACGCTGGGTGGTAACCATATAACCAAATTATGACACCTGGTGGTTTAGTGGGTAATTAAGGCGCTCCTGTCTGATTGAGCCGGTGAAGGTTTATATCCAAGGGGTGGTTGGGGTTTATTGCTCATGTAATGCCACTCAGGGATGAGTGAGGCTGGTCACTCTCATTTTAAATGTCAGGACCAACTTGCCTAGCCCCGGATTCCAACGCTTCTCGTGGGGCAACACAGGATTAGATGATGATGATGATGATGATGATGGTGGTGGTGGTGGTGGTGGTGGTGGGTTCAGGCGGCAGTGGAGCACCTCAGCCTTGTCACTGTAGTATTATTGATATAACTGTACACACTGTCAGCTACATGTGCAGTTACTACAGCACACCTCCACAGGCATTTGTCACTACAGTTCAAAATACCTTAACACCTTTTTTGTGTATTGAGTGCATGGAGAGAGAGAGAGACTAACGAAGAGAGTGTATGTGAGCGAGATGGACTGGGATAGAGGGAGGGGGAAGCCGAGGATGAGATGGAGGGATGGAGTGGAGAGGTATATGAAAGAGGGGGTGTGTGAGCTTGGACCAGGGCAATGTTTTGCGGGGGACAGGGTGACATGGAGGCGATTTGTTTGTGGCCACCCCTTACGGGCTTAAGGCGTCTGGCAATAGATAAATAGACTGACAAATAGAGTGGGGTCAGATCAGTTTATCAGGCATATAATGTGGTGTTGGTCAGCCATACACGTCAGTTGGCCTTCACCACCTGTGTGATATGTTGTGAATGTGTACACGTGCCCACCCATGTGACATAATGCTGTGTGCAAGTTTGTTACATATATACATACATACATATATACTGGTGTGAATGTGTACACTGGCCCACCCATGTGACATACTGCTGTGTGCATGTTTGTTACATACATACTTACTGGTACATACATACATACATACATATATACTGGTGTGAATGTGTACACTGGCCCACCCATGTGACATACTGCTGTGTGCATGTTTGTTACATACATACATACTGGCACATACATACATATATACTGGTGTGAATGTGTACACTGGCCCACCCATGTGACATACTGCTGTGTGCATGTTTGTTACATACATACTTACTGGTACATACATACATACATACATACATATATACTGGTGTGAATGTGTACACTGGCCCACCCATGTGACATACTGCTGTGTGCATGTTTGTTACATACATACATACATACATACATACATATATACTGGTGTGGATGTGTACACTGGCCCACCCATGTGACATACTGCTGTGTGCATGTTTGTTACATACATACTTACTGGTACAGTCCAGGTCATAAAAAATCCTGCATCGTCCAGTACCCCGTGTCTCAGGCTGCCTCATTTATGCGTGGCAAGTCAGCGGAGCAAGAGGGGCTGAGAGGGAGGGGCCAAAAAGAGAAGGGGAAGGTGGGTGGGGGGTGAGTGATGGAGTGAGGGAGGGGAGGGAGGGGAGGGAGTATGAATGCGAAGTGCTGGTCACATTATTTGTCTATTTTCTTTCATTCAAGGCATGATATAAAGGAGTTAATATTACGTAGATAATACTGCATTACATCTTGTATAGCGGCGTCAGATAACAAGCTTTAGAGAGGTGGTGATATCAAGGACTGCCTCGTGAGAGAAATATACTGACGTGTCAGATCAATTATTAGTGCGGAGCCAGGTATTTGTGTTTATCCGTGTATTTTGACTTGGGACGCTGAATGGAATCTGGATGACTGACTTTTGTAATGCTTAATTAAGAATTGTCCTTTACCCTGACATGTGATTAATTTTGGAACTAAATATCCTATGCAACCTTTGATATGGCTGTGGCCACAGTAAATATGATCAGCCTCTCGGTATACACTCCCTCTATACACTCACCATCACCACCAGATAATTGTGGATAAAAGATAAATAAATTTGATGTCTGTGCACATGGCTGGATATAATTACGGTATCTCATAAAATGGTAGTCCATCATCCATCATCCAATCCCCATGAGGAGCGTAGGAGCCCGAGGCTAGGCAGTTTGTCTCGACATTTAATATGAGAGTGACCAGCCTCACTCATCCCTGAGTGGCATTACATGAACAATAAACCCCAACCACCCCTTGGATATAAACCTTCACCGGCTCAATCCGATTGGAGCACAATAATTACACATTAAACCACCAGGTGCCAAAATTTGGTTATATGGTTACCACCCAGCGCAGTAAATAGTTTCCTGGTGTACAGGAAACCATTTGGCTTGTCACTCAGTGTAGTCACCCACAGGCAGAAGGAAGACGAAAGAATGAAGGAAAGAAAGACAGAAGAGGGAGTGTAAAGTTACCCGTAGGCAGAAGAACGAGGAAAGAATGAAAGAAAGGAAGACAGAAGAGGATGGAAGGAAAGCAGGATGGTGGAGAGGAAAGGGCAGACACCTGACAGCAGCTCTACATCCATCAAGTGAGTGGATGGTGAGCGCCCTCACCTACTACGAATAAAATGTTAGAAGGAAAATAAAACAAAATCCTACCCAGACTCCCAAAATATATCTATGTCAATGTTTACCGACATTGGTAAAGCCAAAGCGACAAGGAAAGCCTTAGTAAGTTGTCCAATGGCCTCCTGCCTCTTAATAACATCTTGCCGTCTTCGGGGCAGCGAGGAAACAATGTTGTTGCTGGTTTACTGGTTTCGTCTGAACAGCTGCCACTCGTCCCTGGTGTGCTGCAGGAGGCGGGCCTGTGTCCTCTCGTTCCCTGGCTCCCACGCGTTGACAGTCTGGGCCCACACAGTCTCGATGGCTCTGTATTAATGTTTGATCTGTCATGTCAGTATATTTCTCTCACAAGCCTGCAATTTATATCACCACCTATCTAAAGCTTGTTATCAGACGCCGCTATACAAGATATAATGCAGCACTGTCTACCGATTATTAACTCTTTTATCATGCCTTGAATGAAAGAAAATAGACAAATAATGTGACCATCATCCACTTCACATTTCATTCTCCCTCCCCTATCTCACCCCCTCCCCTCCCTTACTCCATCCTCGCACATCACTCGTCCCCCCACCCACCTGCCCTTCTCTCTCTGGCACCTCCATCACAGCCCCTCTTATTCCACTGTGACTTGCCGCGCATAAAGGAGGCAGCCTGAGGCACAGGGTACCGAATGATAGGTGATTATTTATGACCACGACTATACAGTACATACATATGTCAGGACTCCATATTATAAATACAAATCATAACAGAAAGCATGATGGATAGATAGACAGATAGATAGACAGCACCAGACAAGGTGTGGGAACGGGATATTAGCTTGTAACTCTTGAAGTGAAGGAATGTTGATCGTGCACCGGAAGCAGTACATACACACAGACATACAGTGTTCTAGAAGCTTCCACGACAGTAGAGCACGCGTGACACGACCCCTGCTACACCAGAATGTAGGATTCTGAGTTCAGAAGGAGACTGGCCATAGAACCGACAGGTAGCAGGGAGAAGGAGGCTGGCAACATGGGCGGGAGAGAGAGAGAGAGAGAGAGAGACAGGGAGGTAGCTGGCGGGACTCTATACTTCACTGGTGTGTGAGACTTTGTTAATATTTCCAAGACAAATAAAAATAGTGCCATACTTATCTTTACCTCTCCTGTCATTGCATGACAAATGGGAACCAAGATTACCTACTTACAAAATTACTCACGTATAACAACCGCTCGTCCACGAGTCTAATATATGTATAACTGATCTACAAAACACACTACAAGAAGCTACGAAGCTTCTGTAAGACATACATAATTATATACTGGTACTTACATGCACACACACATACATACATACATTAATACCGTACGTACATTCTGTCTGTCTATCTATAGCTAGACGCCTTAATCCCGTAAGGAGTGGCCACAGACATACCGCCTCCATGTTACCCTACCCCTGCCATTACACTGCCCTCCCCCCCAGCTCATCCCTCTCTCTCTCTCTCTCTCTCTCTCTCTCCTATACCTCGGTACTCCATACCTTCATCTCGTCATACATCATCATCATCATCATCATCATCATCATCGTTATCCAGACCTCTTTTCCCACCCTAGGGCAGGGTGAGGAGTAGCAACGTCGTCAGCCCAAATTTGCCCAGTCCAATGGGCCACGCTTCCATTCACTCATCATTCAAGCCCCCGGAATCCTGGCACTATCTGACTTTCATTACAATGACCGACTACTGACTGCCGTCCGCTGTTCAATGGATATAAGTGGCCTAGTTGCCATACAGGGTATATTGGCAGCACAATATAAGTGGCCTGGTTGCCACACAGGGTATATTGGCAGCACAATATAAGTGGCCTAGTTGCCATACAGGGTATATTGGCAGCACAATATAAGTGGCCTAGTTGCCATACAGGGTATATTGGCAGCACAATATAAGTGGCCTAGTTGCCACACAGGGTATATTGGCAGCACCACACCAGCCTTTAAGCTGAGGGTTGACCAGCACAGAGGTCAGTGCAGCAGGTCAGGTGTGCATGTGAGCGACCCTCCTCACTCAGCGGTAAGGGAACATTGATTTAACTGTAATACTTGTGTTGATGCCAAGACCTTCTGTATAATAGACCTATGTACCTGTAAGAATACTGGAATCCATTGATATTTATCAACGACAACCGCCCTAAACAGTTTCTATATAATAGACACATGTACCAGAAAGAATACTGGGATCCACTTGTATTTATTCACGACAACCGGCCTAAACAATGGTCTGTCTGCTGTGCCTCTGAATATATTGTGCAGCTACGTCCCCCCAGTAATTTACAAGACGTTTTTTCCTTTTTTATATAAGTGCGATGAGTTCCAGCTCAAATAGTTCTTTTAGCCATTAAATTACCTTACAGGTCATTTGTATCTTTTTAGATGCACTGAAGATGACATAGATGAATATGTGGAAACGTCTGGGGATAATAGACTTGTTACAAATGTTTGGAAAAGTCCAAATATTGTGGTCGTAGAAAATTGTAAAGAAAAGAGAAATTTGTACATATACTCTGTTCACTTGAAGTAGGTGCACAAATCCCATCTCCAGCTTAAATATATATACTGAGCTTAACACTGGAATATGGTGCTAGTCACAAAGAAGTGCTGTGAATGGCATGTTGTCTTGGTATTGTATTATTCTGCCATTGAGCTACAGGAAGTAAGCTACAGTACATAAGGACAAAAATCACCGTCAAGTTCAAATGAACGCACTATAGTTGTATTACAAGTGTGGCTTAGTTTGTGAAGGAGGGAATGGTGAAGGAATGTGTGGCTCACTTCACTGGCCACTCTGTGGGTAGTTCTGCCAGCTTTGTGTTTTCCTTTTTCACTATGTGGATGATGCCCAGCCCAGTAAATGTACTGGATGTAGTGGTTAGCATGATGATGATGATGATGATGATGATGATAGACGGTTATTAGGTGATTTTTATGGTATTGTTGATGGTGATTGTAATAATGGCGATGGTGATGATGACTGTGCAAATCTACCCTACCCTACCCTACCCTTACTTACCCTAACCTGTCATAGTTAACCCTGCCTTACCCTCTCCTGCCCTAGTCTAACCCATACAAATCTACCCTACCCTACCCTACCTTACCTTGTGTTACCATACTCTGCCCTACGTAACTCTTCTGTACCCTACCCTGCCTTGCCAGATTCTGCCTTACTCTATCCTGTGTTGTCAACTCTGCCCTGCCTTATCCTGTGTTGCCATATTCTACCCTACAGTACCCTACCCTGTCCAGCCTTACCCAAACCTACCCTACAGTACCCTACCCTGTCCTGCCTTACCCAAACCTACCCTACAGTACCCTACCCTGTCCTGCCTTACCCAAACCTACCCTACAGTACCCTACCCTGTCCTGCCTTACCCAAACCTACCCTACAGTACCCTACCCTGTCCCTGCCTTACCCAAACCTACCTTATCGTACCCTATCCTGCCCTACCCTACCCTACCCTACCTCCCCATACCATACCCAGTCTATATCTAGCTTACCTTACCGTCACCTAACCATATCCAACAGTAGCTTGTGGCCACACCTCCCCACACCCTACCCTACCACACCCCTGCCGACCATACCCCTGCCTACCGTACCAAACCAAGCCCTTGTTTGGTTTAAGTGCCGTATGCTACCATAAGGAGTGCCGGTAAACGCGTGATACAGGTCTATCTATCTATCTATTGCCAGACGCTTTAATCCCGTAAGAGATGGCCACACACAAATCGGCTCCATGTCACCCTGTCCCCTGCCATTTGACTGTCCTGCTTCCAACTCACACCCCGCTCTCTCATATACTGTACCTCTCCACTCCATCCCTCCATCTCATCCTTGGCCTCCCCCTCCCTCACCCCCCCTCCACCTCACTCACATACACTCTCCTCGTCAATCTCTCACTCTGCATCCTCTCCACATGGTCATTGGTATTATTTGCTCACATACACCAGTGCCTCTTGTACTGTATACCAAGCCGTGTGGCATCAAATACACTCCACCCCACTGACTGCTGTTCTGGCGGTATTTGGCCCGAGTTTGTCTCTTATCATAGCTACCTAGGGAACCAAAGTCTGCTGATTTGAGTCTAAAACATGACTGAGCTGCACCACCCACTGAAATGTCTTAACACCCCTGCTAATATCATCACAGTCCTGAGTGAGACTTGTGGACGGTGGGTATTAGTGGCCAAGTGGTGACGTGAAGGACTTGGGATGTAGGAGAACTGCTGGGCCTCGGGGAAATGGCTGTCAAATCAATGGCCTCTTCCGTAGCAACTTGTTTGGCACATTACACCTTATCATTCTCTTGTATGTTACTTATATTAATGCAGACACAGCTGGCAGCATTATCAGAAAGGAAGAGGAGAGTGAAAATTAATGTATTGTGCAGAACAAATCGCTAAGAAAGAGGTGCTACGAAGGAGGTGGGGGAGGGCTGTATTTGTGCGCTCGTTCATGTAACCCCTCTCCATGGTTCAAAAATTCCAAAGTAAACACAGACGCAATAATAATAATAATAATAATAATAAAAGTAAATACCTACAGTGCTCCTTTCGCTTTAAATTGGCCTAAAATTGCCATCTCCTTATCCTGAATGCTGCGTTGTAGCAAAAGACGAATACTGGACTATGGTGTTATTAATGAAGAGGTATAGATGTCGAGTAGTAGCATTATCCTTTTCTGCCGCTGAGGTACGTGATTAAAGTTGTAAAAGGAAAGGTTTGGGTCAAGGACTTATAATTCAAAAGTCAATGCAGCCACCAAATAACCTAGACTCACTAAAAATGCAATAAAACATCTACAGCGAACTATTAGACAACTCATCAAGACACACACACATATAGTTTGTGTATTCTTTAAAAAATCTCGCTATCTACACATACTCTACGTTACAATGCATCACAGAATCTCTGTCACAGTACATTATATTCGTCACTCTAAGGGAAACAAAAGAAAATTGTACCGTGATTTCCTCTCTAAGTCTCTAAAAAAGTAACATTTAGTACTGCTGAGGTTTAAACTAATTTTAGGGGAAGAATTTGAAACTAGAAAGTGCCAGATGTGGGAATTTTGTTCGTAGTTATTGACTTCGGCTTCATCTTATCGTCAGCAAACCTATAATATCCCGTAAGAGGGTAGTGTCCATGCAAATAATGTAGCATATAAAAATTTTTCACAGCCGACTCGATCATAAGTTCAGCGATACTAGCATATAAATCAGCGTATTGGTGAAAACTGTGATACCAATTTGAATCTCGCGGGCATCACATCAAGAAAAAGGCCTGGGTTCCAAAATTATAAATGTTTTGAGCGTCAGATGCTCGTGCATAAAATTGCTTGTTTATTGTTCAGTTTCCACGCAGCCAGCCAAAAAATATATAAAAATCGAAATAATCGACCAAACAAAATTATTTCTAATACTTTAAAAATGCTGTGAAGACTTTTTAAATCTCGGAAATTGGTTTAAGATCTTTATGAATACTGCCGAGGTTGGCGATGGGAGAATGGGAGTGTAAGAGTAACCGACGCCATGTTTCAAGAGAGTTGTTGTGGTGGCGTGGTGAGTATTCTGCCTTAATTCCATGTTTTCAACCAGTTATAGCTAATTTACTTGTATTATTCTGCTCGTGAAATTTTGATAAGACAATGGAGATAACTTAGAGGTGAGCATTTCTAGTGAGTATTCGTGTTTCATGATCGTAAAGGGCGACAAAGTCCGAGCAGACGCTCAAGAAGGCTGGCTTCGTGAGTATCCTGGTCCACTTCCATAATTTTACCACTAGCATCTGATTTACGTGCATAAATCTGTTTGTTAATATTAAATAAGTTGATAGAGATTACTAGGGTATAGGTATGTGATGGAAATATTCGTGTTTTGAGACATTGTGGAATGGTGGTGTAAATGGAAGAACAGACGCCGAAGAGGGCCAGGATCGTATAAAGTATCCTGTTCTGATTCGTGTTTCGGCAGCTTCCATCTAATTTACTGACACAGTTCTACTCACTAATGTTAGAGAAGCAAGTTGAGATTACTTGGGTGTACGTGTGTGAGGGAAAGTGGCTGTATTGAGATGATATTTGGCATTCTTGTAAGATTTGACGTTGAAGATGGCTGGCGTAGTAAGTTAAGTATCCTGCTCTGCCTCCATATTTTCCTTACTTACAGCCAATTCTCCCACTTAATTCTGCTTACTGTTGTTATGCAAGGTAATGGAGGTAAATAAGTGTAGTTTGGTGGCAGAATATTGTTTAGAGATATTTAAAGGATGTCGGGTTTTTTCGTGGCCTTGCCGATATTTTGTAAACATTCTGCCCCGACATTTTTAGAATCGTATGTTATGTTTTCCGTCGATTTATTGGTTATTGTTTTTTTTTTTTAATATGTTGTGGGTTTGGGGGTAATTTTTGAAGAGGATTCCACGTAAATAGCCCCTTCAAGCCGATGACGTGTTTGGGGGGGACGCCTGCAGGTGGTGGCACTGATATAACCACGCCAGCACCACTATTAATGTATACGTTGCTCAATCCCTATCCCATGACAGCAGGATGTGGCACTGCAGAGAGGTAACTTCATCCTGCAGTCCACCGGGTTCACGTTTAGGTGTGCAGGGAGTCACAGTAACACTTCTACTACCGCTGTCTGTTGACGGTTTTATCTGTACGTTTAGATCAACATGGATAGGTCATAAAGGGATCTGTGGGCTTAACGCTGGATGAGGTTAATACTTACTGGTATTCACAAAAAATCGTGTACAGTAATTAGACAAATTGCTCTCAGCACTGCTGGGTTGGGGCAGACATTGCAAAGTGTGGGCAACGTGACTGTGTACTTTATTTCATTGAAGGTGTGTGGCCTGTGTGAAGATAGTGTGGTGCATTTATAACGCTGCTCTGCTACTCCACTTGGCTGTTTCTTGTGTGTTGTAAGGACGGCTGTCAGTGTTGTCAGTGTTAGTTGTGTATCATGTGCTGTGTATGCATTTCCTACTAACACACACACACACACCAATATATATATCATGTACCAGGTATTCTCTTCCTACTGCCACTGCTACACACACACACACACACACACACACACACACACACACACACACACACACACACACACACAGCTGTGCCCACAACACATCAGATATTGCAGATGAGTGTCTTGTGAAGCTCTGTTTACATACTGCCTTGTACAACACTTTTGGCCCCTCTTGGACTCTTCATGGGGTACAGGCTCAACATGTGGTGTATTTTCTTTGATGATAACAAGAGTAATATTGGTCACTTTCTCCCCCCACCTGCAACTAATTGTTCCTTTCACTTGCAGGTACGATGTTACTTGTTACTAGTGCGTTACTTGGGTTACTTGCAAGATGGCAACATGAATACAGAGTCAGGCAGCGGTACGTGGCAGCCTAAGTTACAGAGAACCAGTGGCCCCAGTGTAGTGGCTTTCGAATTAAGGTGAGTCTTTTAGCCTTCTTAGTACACTGACACCTTAATTTAGTCTGGCAGGCTCCAGGTGATTTTAGTCAGTAGGTCAACTCTGGAACTGTCTCCCTCTGTCTGTATTTCCTACATGAAAGGAGCGTTGTGGTGTGGAGGTGACAGAAAGCGCTAGGAGAAAGACATTGTGGTGGTTTGGATATGTGGAGAGGATAGAGAGCTTGAGACTAACGAGGAGAGTGTATGTGAATGCAGGTGGAGGGGGGGGGAGAGGGAGGCCGAGGATGAGATGGAGGGATGGAGTGGAGAGGTATATGAGAGAGGGAGGTGTGAGCTGGGAGCAGGGCTTTGAAATGGCGGGGGACAGGGCCACATGGAAGCGATTTTTTTGTGGCCACCCCTTACGGGAATAAGGCGTCTGGCAACAGATAGATAGATAGACCTACCTGAAAATGAGTGTCTTTGAGTGTGGTGTGTTGTCAGTTGAGGTCAGCGTCTTTCTTTGCCACTTCACTCCGATGATGTCTTAGTATATTCTTGCCATCTCCAGGTCATTTTATTCAACTTAGACAGAAAAATTGATGTGCCCAAGTGTTGTGTCTTGGTGTGTTAAGCTGAGGTCTTTCTGAACCCTGTTGAGAATGGCAAGCACAGGACATAACTATAATCTTTTCACCTTTTTCTTCCTGTCTATTGTACATATAACTCTCCCATCCGTCTCTCAACTTCCTCCCTGCCTCTGCTTCCCATCCACTCACTGTATGCTTTCTTCTTTTGTGCCACAGCCTGTCTCACCTCTTCTCCCATCCGTCTCTCAACTTCCTCCCTGGCTCTGCTTCCCATCCACTCACTGTATGCTTTCTACTTTTGCACCACAATTTGTCTCACCTCTTCATTCCACCATGCTGTTCCTTGCACCCCCTTTCGTCTTCACCCCACACACCACCTCACATGTTTTTCATTTTGTCACTTCCATTAGCTTGAGAGAGGGGATTTACACCCCTGCAGCTGGGCATTTTAAAGTTGTTGGTACAGACGCATGAGGCTACTGAGGGGCAAACTAGGTCTTTCATGAAACACCTTTATTCTTACAAAATAGTTAAACAAAATGCCTCTTCATGTTTGTATCAGTTTAAGTCCATCCACCCTTGTAAGACTACACCTGGCCATCACCAAGCTGAAAAGGGTTGGTTGAATCTTGTTAGACTTCACCTGGCCATCACCAAGCTGAAAAGGGTTGGGAATCTTGTTAGACTACACCTGGCCATCACCAAGCTGAAAAGGGTTGGGAATCTTGTTAGACTACACCTGGCCATCACCAAGCTGAAAAGGGTTGGGAATCTTGGCAAGTTAGAACAAATGTTGTTAAGTCACATGGATGTCAGGCGAGAAGAATACACTAATTCCTTGTTATATGTTGCCCTTTTTCCAGTCTTTTTTGTTGTACACTTCTTGAATCCAGTGCCATTGTCAGTGTTATTCTTGCCATGTGTACACCACAGTGTACTGTACTTTAAGACAGCTGTAACCCCTTCAATCCAGTGCCATTGTCAGTGTTATTCTTGCCATGTGTACACCACACTGTACTGTACTTTAAGACAGCTGTAACCCCTTCAATCCAGTGCCATTGTCAGTGTTATTCTTGCCATGTGTACACCACACTGTACTGTACTTTAAGACAGCTGTAACCCCTTCAATCCATTGATGTATATAACATTTTGTTCATGGAATCTCAAGACCACTTTATTCAGTTTAAAGACTACTCGTGAGCAGTTGTTGAGTAACCCTGGTCTGTCTGGTTGAGCAGACCTATCAATCACAAACAAGCAGCTCCCCCTGCAGGACCGTGCCATGCAGTGAACCAGTGTTTCCTTGCAGTGGACAGCACCTTGCCACTGCCAGGTGCGGGCAAGAGTATGGAGGTTGGGTTGCCAGACGGAATTTGCATCTGCATCCAGTAACAGGGACGCCATAGTAGGCTGCACATCATGTTGCTGTTTGGTGTTATGGTTACCTCCCAGCGTTGTACAGTAAAGAGTTGCCAGTGTTCCGCCATAGTAAGCTGCACATCATGCTGCTGTTTGGTGTTATGGTTACCACCCAGCGTTATACAGTAAAAGGTTTCCATGGTTACCCCATAGTAGGCTGCGCATCATGCTGCTGTTTGGTGTTATGGTTACCACCCAGCGTTGTACAGTAAAGGGTTTCCATGTTTACCCCATAGTAGGCTGCACATCATGCTGCTGTTTGGTGTTATGGTTACCACCCAGCGTTGTACAGTAAAGGGTTTCCATGTTTACTCCATAGTAGGCTGCACATCATGCTGCTGTTTGGTGTTATGGTTACCACCCAGCGTTGTACAGTAAAGAGTTGCCAGTGTTACGCCATAGTAGGCTGCACATCATGCTGCTGTTTGGTGTTATGGTTACCACCCAGCGTTGTACAGTAAAGGGTTGCCAGTGTTACGCCATAGTAGGCTGCACATCATCCTGCTGTTTGGTGTTATGGTTACCACCCAGCGTTGTACAGTAAAGAGTTGCCAGTGTTACGCCATAGTAGGCTGCACATCATGCTGCTGTTTGGTGTTATGGTTACCACCCAGCGTTGTACAGTAAAGAGTTGCCAGTGTTACGCCATAGTAGGCTGCACATCATCCTGCTGTTTGGTGTTATGGTTACCACCCAGCGTTGTACAGTAAAGAGTTGCCTGTGTTCGCCAAAGTACGCTGCACATCATGCTGCTGTTTGGTGTTATGGTTACCACCCAGCGTTGTAAAGAGTTGCCAGTGTTACGCCATAGTAGGCTGCACATCATGCTGCTGTTTGGTGTTATGGTTACCACCCAGCGTTGTAAAGGGTTGTCATGGTTACGCCATAGTAGGCTGCAGATCATCCTGCTGTTTGGTGTTATGGTTACCACCCAGCATTGTACAGTAAAGAGTTGCCATGGTTATGTCATAGTAGGCTGCAGATCATCCTGCTGTTTGGTGTTATGGTTACCACCCAGCGTTGTACAGTAGAGTTGCCAGTGTTACGCTATAGTAGGCTGCACATCATGCTGCTGTTTGGTGTTATGGTTACCACCCAGCGTTGTACAGTAAAGGGTTGCCATGGTTATGTCATAGTAGGCTGCACATCATCCTGCTGTTTGGTGTTATGGTTACCACCCAGCGTTGTACAGTAAAGAGTTGCCAGTGTTATGCCATAGCAGGCTGCACATCATGCTGCTGTTTGGTGTTATGGTTACCACCCAGCGTTGTACAGTAGAGTTGCCAGCGTTACGCTATAGTTGGCTGCACATCATGCTGCTGTTTGGTTTTATGGTTACCACCTAGCGTTGTACAGTAGAGTTGCCAGTGTTACGCTATAGTAGGCTGCACATCATGCTGCTGTTTGGTGTTATGGTTACCACCCAGCATTGTACAGTAGAGTTGCCAGTGTTACGCCATAGTAGGCTGCACATCATCCTGCTGTTTGGTGTTATGGTTACCACCCAGCGTTGTACAGTAAAGAGTTGCCAGTGTTACGCCATAGTAGGCTGCACATCATGCTGCTGTTTGGTGTTATGGTTACCACCCAGCATTGTACAGTAAAGGGTTGCCAGTGTTACGCCATAGTAGGCTGCATATCATCCTGCTGTTTGGTGTTATGGTTACCACCCAGCGTTGTACAGTAAAGGGTTGCTATGGTTACGCCATAGTAGGCTGCACATCATCCTGCTGTTTGGTGTTATGGTTACCACCCAGCGTTGTACAGTAAAGAGTTGCCAGTGTTACGCCATAGTAGGCTGCACATCATCCTGCAATTTGGTGTTATGGTTACCACCCAGCGTTGTACAGTAAAGGATTGCCATGGTTACCCTATAGTAGGCTGCACATCATCATGCTGTTTGCTGTTATGGTTACCACCCAGAGTTGTACAGTAAAGGGTTGCCATGGTTACGCCACAGTAGGCTGCACATCATCCTGCTGTTTAGTGTTATGGTTACCACCCAGCGTTGTACAGTAAAGGGTTGCCATGGTTACGCCATAGTAGGCTGCACAACATCCTGCTGTTTGGTGTTATGATTACCACCCAGCGTTGTACAGTAAAGAGTTGCCTGTGTTACGCCATAGTAGGCTGCACATCATCCTGCTGTTTGGTGTTATGGTTACCACCCAGCGTTGTACAGTAAAGGGTTGCCATGGTTATGCCATAGTAGGTTGCACATCATGCTGCTGTTTGGTGTTATGGTTACCACCCAGCGTTGTACAGTAAAGGGTTGCCATGGTTATGCCATAGTAGGCTGCACATCATGCTGCTGTTTGGTGTTATGGTTACAACCCAGCGTTGTAAAGAGTTGCCAGTGTTACGCCATAATAGGCTGCGTATCATGCTGCTGTTTGGTGTTATGGTTACCACCCAGCGTTGTAAAGGGTTGCCATGGTTACGCCATAGTAGGCTGCAGATCATCCTGCTGTTTGGTGTTATGGTTACCACCCAACGTTCTACAGTAAAGAGTTGCCAGTGTGATGCCATATTAGGCTGCACATCATGCTGCTGTTTGGTGTTATGGTTACCACCCAGCGTTGCACAGTAGAGTTGCCAGTGTTAAGCTATAGTAGGCTGCACATCATGCTGCTGTTTGGTGTTATGGTTACCACCCAGCGTTGTACAGTAGAGTTGCCAGTGTTACGCTATAGTAGGCTGCACATCATGCTGCTGTTTGGTGTTATGATTACCACCCAGCGTTGTACAGTTGAGCTGCTAGTGTTACGCTATAGTAGGCTGCACATCATGCTGCTGTTTGGTGTTATGGTTACCACCCAGCGTTGTACAGTAGAGTTGCCAGTGTTACGCCATAGTAGGCTGCACATCATGCTGCTGTTTGGTGTTATGGTTACCACCCAGCGTTGTACAGTAAAGGGTTGCCATGGTTACGCCATAGTAGGCTGCACATTATCCTGCTGTTTGGCGTTATGATTACCACCCAGCGTTGTACAGTAAAGAGTTGCCAGTGTTACGCCATAGTAGGCTGCACATCATGCTGCTGTTTGGTGTTATGGTTACCACCCAGCGTTGTACAGTAAAGGGTTGCCATGGTTACGCCATAGTAGGCTGCACATCATGCTGCTGTTTGGTGTTATGGTTACCACCCAGCGTTGTACAGTAAAGGGTTGCCATGGTTATGCCATATTAGGCTGCACATCATGCTGCTGTTTGGTGTTATGGTTACCACCCAGCGTTGTACAGTAAAGAGTTGCCAGTGTTACACCATAGTAGGCTGCACATCATCCTGCTGTTTGGTGTTATGGTTACCACCCAGTGTTGTACAGTAAAGAGTTGCCAGTGTTACGCCATAGAAGGCTGCACATCATGCTGCTGTTTGGCGTTATGGTTACACCCAGCGTTGTACATTAGAGTTGCCAGTGTTACGCCATAGTAGGCTGCACATCATGCTGCTGTTTGGTGTTATGGTTACCACCCAGCGTTGTACAGTAGAGTTGCCAGTGTTACGCCATAGTAGGCTGCACATCATGCTGCTGTTTGGTGTTATGGTTACCACCCAGCGTTGTACAGTAAAGGGTTGCCATGGTTATGCCATAGTAGGTTGCACATCATGCTGCTGTTTGGTGTTATGGTTACCACCCAGCGTTGTACAGTAAAGGGTTGCCATGGTTATGCCATAGTAGGCTGCACATCATGCTGCTGTTTGGTGTTATGGTTACAACCCAGCGTTGTAAAGAGTTGCCAGTGTTACGCCATAGTAGGCTGCACATCATGCTGCTGTTTGGTGTTATGGTTACCACCCAGCGTTGTAAAGGGTTGCCATGGTTACGCCATAGTAGACTGCAGATCATCCTGCTGTTTGGTGTTATGGTTACCACCCAGCGTTGTACAGTAAAGAGTTGCCAGTGTTATGCCATATTAGGCTGCACATCATGCTGCTGTTTGGTGTTATGGTTACCACCCAGCGTTGTACAGTAGAGTTGCCAGTGTTACGCTATAGTAGGCTGCACATCATGTTGCTGTTTGGTGTTATGGTTACCACCCAGCGTTGTACAGTAGAGTTGCCAGTGTTACGCTATAGTAGGCTGCACATCATGCTGCTGTTTGGTGTTATGGTTACCACCCAGCGTTGTACAGTAAAGGGTTGCCATGGTTACGCTATAGTAGGCTGCACATCATGCTGCTGTTTTGTGTTATGGTTACCACCCAGCGTTGTACAGTAGAGTTGCCAGTGTTACGCCATAGTAGGCCGCACATCATGCTGCTGTTTGGTGTTATGGTTACCACCCAGCGTTGTACAGTAAAGGATTGCCATGGTTACCCTATAGTTGGCTGCACATCATCCTGCTGTTTGGTGTTATGGTTACCACCCAGCGTTGTACAGTAAAGGGTTGCCATGGTTATGCCATAGTAGGCTGCACAACATCCTGCTGTTTGGTGTTATGGTTACCACCCAGCGTTGTACAGTAAAGAGTTGCCAGTGTTACACCATAGTAGGCTGCACATCATGCTGCTGTTTGGTGTTATGGTTACCACCCAGCGTTGTACAGTAAAGGGTTGCCATGGTTACGCCATAGTAGGCTGCACATTATCCTGCTGTTTGGTGTTATGGTTACCACCCAGCGTTGTACAGTAAAGGGTTGCCATGGTTATGCCATAGTAGGCTGCACAACATCCTGCTGTTTGGTGTTATGGTTACCACCCAGCGTTGTACAGTAGAGTTGCCAGTGTTACGCCATAGTAGGCTGCACATCATGCTGCTGTTTGGTGTTATGGTTACCACCCAGCGTTGTACAGTAAAGAGTTGCCAGTGTTACACCATAGTAGGCTGCACATCATCCTGCTGTTTGGTGTTATGGTTACCACCCAGCGTTGTACAGTAGAGTTGCCAGTGTTACGCCATAGTAGGCCGCACATCATGCTGCTGTTTGGTGTTATGGTTACCACCCAGCGTTGTACAGTAAAGGATTGCCATGGTTACCCTATAGTTGGCTGCACATCATCCTGCTGTTTGGTGTTATGGTTACCACCCAGCGTTGTACAGTAAAGGGTTGCCATGGTTATGCCATAGTAGGCTGCACAACATCCTGCTGTTTGGTGTTATGGTTACCACCCAGCGTTGTACAGTAAAGAGTTGCCAGTGTTACACCATAGTAGGCTGCACATCATGCTGCTGTTTGGTGTTATGGTTACCACCCAGCGTTGTACAGTAAAGGGTTGCCATGGTTACGCCATAGTAGGCTGCACATTATCCTGCTGTTTGGTGTTATGGTTACCACCCAGCGTTGTACAGTAAAGGGTTGCCATGGTTATGCCATAGTAGGCTGCACAACATCCTGCTGTTTGGTGTTATGGTTACCACCCAGCGTTGTACAGTAGAGTTGCCAGTGTTACGCCATAGTAGGCTGCACATCATGCTGCTGTTTGGTGTTATGGTTACCACCCAGCGTTGTACAGTAAAGAGTTGCCAGTGTTACACCATAGTAGGCTGCACATCATCCTGCTGTTTGGTGTTATGGTTACCAGCCAGCGTTGTACAGTAAAGAGTTGCCAGTGTTACGCCATAGAAGGCTGCACATCATGCTGCTGTTTGGTGTTATGGTTACACCCAGCGTTGTACAGTAGAGTTGCCAGTGTTACGCCATAGTAGGCTGCACATCATGCTGCTGTTTGGTGTTATGGTTACCACCCAGCGTTGTACAGTAAAGGGTTGCCATGGTTATGCCATAGTAGGTTGCACATCATGCTGCTGTTTGGTGTTATGGTTACCACCCAGCGTTGTACAGTAAAGGGTTGCCATGGTTATGTCATAGTAGGCTGCACATCATGCTGCTGTTTGGTGTTATGGTTACCACCCAGCGTTGTAAAGGGTTGCCATGGTTACGCCATAGTAGGCTGCACATCATCCTGGTGTTTGGTGTTATGGTTACCACCCAGCGTTCTACAGTAAAGAGTTGCCAGTGTTATGCCATATTAGGCTGCACATCATGCTGCTGTTTGGTGTTATGGTTACCACCCAGCGTTGTACAGTAGAGTTGCCAGTGTTACGCTATAGTAGGCTGCAGATCATGCTGCTGTTTGGTGTTATGGTTACCACCCAGCGTTGTACAGTAGAGTTGCCAGTGTTACGCTATAGTAGGCTGCACATCATGCTGCTGTTTGGTGTTATGGTTACCACCCAGCGTTGTACAGTAGAGTTGCCAGTGTTACGCTATAGTAGGCTGCAGATCATCCTGCTGTTTGGTGTTATGGTTACCACCCAGCGTTGTACAGTAGAGTTGCCAGTGTTACGCCATAGTAGGCTGCACATCATGCTGCTGTTTGGTGTTATGGTTACCACCCAGCGTTGTACAGTAAAGGATTGCCATGGTTACCCTATAGTTGGCTGCACATCATCCTGCTGTTTGGTGTTATGGTTACCACCCAGCGTTGTACAGTAAAGGGTTGCCATGGTTACGCCATGGCTGCACATCATCATGCTGTTTGGTGTTATGGTTACCACCCAGCGTTGTACAGTAAAGAGTTGCCAGTGTTACGCCATAGTAGGCTGCACATCATCCTGCTGTTTGGTGTTATAGTTACCACCCAGCGTTGTACAGTAAAGAGTTGCCAGTGTTACGCCATAGTAGGCTGCACATTATCCTGCTGTTTGGTGTTATGGTTACCACCCA
>NW_027642863.1:62500-70000 GCF_032717465.1 Coenobita brevimanus
ACACATATACACATTACTGTGCTGTTATATTATAGTACTCTGAGATGGGTTGGCCTTGTACACAGAATAACACATTGACTATACATATATATATATATATATATATATATATATATATATATATACATACAGAGAATAACACATTGACTATACATATATATATATATATATATATATATATATATATATATATATATATATATATATATATATATATATATATATATATATATATATACATACACACACACATACATACATACAGAGAATAACACATTACCTATAGTTCTGTCACCTTAACATGGCCCAAATTGTCGTCGTTGTACAGCTTATTTCACACAGCTGATTGGCAGAAAAAGACAATGCTGTGGCTGTACTCATAGCACTTCTTCGTGACTAGCATCATACGGTATGCTGTGGCTGTACATCACTCATAGCACTTCTTCGTGACTAGCATCATACGGTATGCTGTGGTTGTACATCACTCATAGCACTTCTTCGTGACTAGCATCATACGGTATGCTGTGGCTGTACATCACTCATAGCACTTCTTCGTGACTGGCATCATACGGTATGCTGTGGCTGTACATCACTCGTAGCACTTCTTCGTGACTAGCATCATACGGTATGCTGTGGCTGTACATCACTCATAGCACTTCTTCGTGACTAGCTGCATGACATTGTTTCACCTTCACTTAGCCCAGGTGTTGCACTTTAGTAGCTTATTTCACGTAGCTCAGTGGCAGAGAAAGACTGCTATGGCCCTACATCCCTTTCGTAGCACTTCTTCGTGACTAGCATCATACTCTAGTGGGGATGTATAATTATTACAACTGGGCAGTCAAGATGGAGATGTGACAGTTTTAGGACAAGATAAATTAACAGAGTAAATGAGAGTATGTTGATGAGATCCAGGGGAAGGAGACCAAGGATGAGGTGGAGGGATGGGGTAGAGGTGTAGCAATTTGGGTGGTGTGGGTAAGAGGGACGGGGTATGTTGATGAGATATAGGGGAAGGAGACCAAGGATGAGGTGGAGGGACGAGGTAGACATAATGAGAGTATGTTGAGATAAAATGAGAGTATGTTGATGAGATATAATGAGAGTATGTTGATGAGATATAGGGGAAGGAGACCAAGGATGAGGTGGAGGGACGGGGTAGAGGTATATGAATATGGATGGTGTGGGTAAGAGGGAGGGCAGCGTGATGGCAGAGGACAGAGTGAGATATAATGTTCATGAGATGTAGGGGAAGGAGACCAAGGATGAGGTAGTGATTTTGTTCGTAGCCACCCCTTCCGAGATGATGCGTCTGGCAAAGGTAGATAGACTGATAGATAGCTTTGTGTGATAGAGCAATAGATAGACTGATAGATAGCTTTGTGTGATAGAGCAATAGATAGACTGATAGATAGCTTTGTGTGATAGAGCAATAGATAGACTGATAGATAGCTTTGTGTGATAGAGCAATAGATAGACTGATAGATAGCTTTGTGTGATAGAGCAATAGATAGACTGATAGATAGCTTTGTGTGATAGAGCAATAGATAGACTGATAGATAGCTTTGTGTGATAGAGCAATAGATAGACTGATAGATAGCTTTGTGTGATAGAGCAATAATTGTAAACGGATTGGTATCATGTTTGACCAGCATAAAAGTGTAGCATTTTGTTTTTCTGTTTGATGTGTGTGTTATAATACAAGGAAGTTTTAATACAAGGAAAAGTTTATGTGAAGCTACAGTATGTGGTGAAAGGTTTTGGCGTATCAGCGAGAGCCAGGATTCCAGGGGCTTGAATGATGAGTGAATGGAAGCGTGGCCCATTGGATTGGGCAAACTTGGGCTGTCTGGACGTTGCTACTCTTCACCCTGCCCTAGGGTGGGAAAGGAGGTCCGGATGATGATGATGATGATGATGATGAACAGTTTTAATACAAGGAAGAAGGAACCAAAGGCCAGAATGAATCCCGCAAGATTATTCCCTCCCAGAAAAAATACAAACAAACTAACAGAGAGCCCAGTCCAAGATGCGTTAGTATTACACTATTTTTTCTACTATAGTTGGCTTGTTTTTATCTGATGGAACTGTCACTCTCACACCTTGAACAGTATGTCGTTGCATGATAAACCTCAGTGATGAAGTAGGAATGAATCTCCTTGGTTACTAGTCATCTCCACCCTCCTATCCTACCACATTTGGCCATCAACTGAGCTATAAGAGGTTAGGGATCTGTGTCAGGTGAAAGCACACTGACTGTATTAGATATTTTACTCAGCATGGCAGGCTGTTCTATACCTATTCCTGCCATATTATTTCATCTTCGATCTCCATCTCATTCTTGGCCTCCCCCTCCTCCACCTCACTCATATACATACCCTCATAGTCCATTTCTCATTGTCCATTCTCTCTACATATCCAAACCATATCAGGATACTTCACACACACACACACACACACACACACATACACACACACACCTTATAATAATGTCTGCCTGTGTGTACATGTAATTCCACATACAACTCGTGTCCACTGCTGACACACACACACACACACACACACACACACACACACACACACACACACACACACACACACACACACACACACACACACACACACACACACACACACACACACACACACACACACACACACACACACACACCTTATAATAATATCTGCCTGTGTGTACATGTAATTCCACATACAACTCGTGTCCACTGCTGACACACACACACACACACACACACACACACACACACACACACACACACACACACACACACACACACACCTTATAATAATGTCTGCCTGTGTGTACATGTACATGTAATTCCACATACAACTCGTGTCCACTGCTGACACACACACACACACACACACACACACACACACACACACACACACACACACACACACCTTATAATAATGTCTGCCTGTGTGTACATGTAATTACACATACAACTCGTGTCCACTGCTGACACACACACACACACACACACACACACACACACACACACACACACCTTATAATAATGTCTGCCTGTGTGTACATGTAATTCCACATACAACTCGTGTCCACTGCTGACACACACACACACACACACACACACACACACACACACACACACACACACACACACACACACCTTATAATAATGTCTGCCTGTGTGTACATGTAATTACACATACAACTCGTGTCCACTGCTGACACACACACACACACACACACACACACACACACCTTATAATAATGTCTGCCTGTGTGTACATGTAATTCCACATACAACTCGTGTCCACTGCTGACACACACACACACACACACACACACACACACACACACACACCTTATAATAATGTCTGCCTGTGTGTACATGTAATTCCACATACAACTCGTGTCCACTGCTGACACACACACACACACACACACACACACACACACACACACACACACACACACACACCTTATAATAATGTCTGCCTGTGTGTACATGTAATTACACATACAACTCGTGTCCACTGCTGACACACACACACACACACACACACACACACACACACACACACACACACACACACCTTATAATAATGTCTGCCTGTGTGTACATGTAATTACACATACAACTCGTGTCCACTGCTGACACACACACACACACACACACACACACACACACACACACACACACACCTTATAATAATGTCTGCCTGTGTGTACATGTAATTACACATACAACTCGTGTCCACTGCTGACACACACACACACACACACACACACACCTTATAATAATGTCTGCCTGTGTGTACATGTAATTACACATACAACTCGTGTCCACTGCTGACACACACACACACACACACACACACACACACACACACACACACACACACCTTATAATAATGTCTGCCTGTGTGTACATGTAATTACACATACAACTCGTGTCCACTGCTGACACACACACACACACACACACACACACACCTTATAATAATGTCTGCCTGTGTGTACATGTAATTACACATACAACTCGTGTCCACTGCTGACACACACACACACACACACACACACACACACACACACACCTTATAATAATGTCTGCCTGTGTGTACATGTAATTACACATACAACTCGTGTCCACTGCTGACACACACACACACACACACACACACACACACACACACACACACACACACACACACACACACACACACACACCTTATAATAATGTCTGCCTGTGTGTACATGTAATTACACATACAACTCGTGTCCACTGCTGACACTGTTGGCTTGTCATTCCAGCAGAGTCCAGGTTTCACTGCCGTAGGTTAAAATGCCCAGCCCAGTAGTCATCATTATTATTATTATTTTTTTTTCATATTCACTTCTCCATTCACACACATGGAGAGGATGGAGAACGAGAGACTGATGAGGAGTGTGTATGTGAGTGAGGTGGAGGGGGGGAGGGAGGGGGAAGCCAAGGAAGAGATGGAGGGATGGAGTGGAGAGGTATATGGGAGAGTGTGAGCTGGGAGCAGGACAGTGAAATTGCGGGGGACAGGGCGATATGGAGGCGATTTGATTGTGGCCACCGCTTACGGGATTAAGGCGTCTGGCAATAGGTAGATAAATAGACTTGTGCATTGCTTGTCAGTGTGTTCAGGGCCTGGGGCAGCTTCCTTCCCCGCTGTACTCTTTCTTACACTTCATCAGCTACACCTGCGTCCTTGTTGCTCCCTGTCATCTGTCCATCATGCAGGAACGTAGGGCCCGGGGGCTGGTCTGCTCAGTGCTGACATTGAAGGCCAGGCTGACCCACCTTACTGGCCCCCTGTAACTAACTTCCCCCCGCCCCCACTGTGGGCCTGAAGAGGCTGAGATTACTCCCTGGCACTCTGGCAGGTAGCTAGATGCTTTTAATCTCTCCCAAGCACATACTTAAAGTCCTGTGTACAGTACAGGTTTCTCTCTTCATTCTGCCTTGCCGTAAGTGCTTGGGATAGATTAAGAACATCCACTTGCCAGAGTGCCAGGGGGTTATCTCAACCTTTTCAGGCCCACAGTGGGGGCGGAGGGACATTGGTTACAAGATTGTGTCAATGTGAGATAACTTTACCTGTCGTGGTGTAGTGGATTACTACCTGGCTCTCCTCTGAGAGTCCCTGGTTCGATTCCCGGCATAATGGTAATATATTGGATGATTTTTCCTGAGTTCTCTCTTCTTCATAACCCTAACTTTGCCTTGGATGTAAACCCTTGCAGCCCCATCCAGTTGGTGTTCCGTAACCCACTAACCACCAGGAGTCAGTTATGGTTACCACCCAGCGTAGTAAAGGATGTCTAGGGTTACAGTAAACTAGGTAATTTATTGAAGGCAGTCATGTATGGTTACCACCCAGCGTAGTAAAGAATGTCTAGGGTTACAGTAAACTAGGTAACTTATTGAAGGCAGTCATGTATGGTTACCACCCAGCGTAGTAAAGGATGTCTAGGGGTACAGTAAACTAGGTAACTTATTGAAGGCACTCACGCTGTGTTTCCTAACCAGTCATCGTCACTGTAGTTCTGTCACCGTAACTTAGGTCAGATTTTCGTCCTTTTGTATCTTATGTCACACAGCTGAGTGGCGGAGGAACACAATGCTGTGTCTCTTAGCCATTCCATAGCACTTATTCGTGACTAGCATCATACTGTGTCTCTTAGCCATTCCATAGCACTTATTCGTGACTGGCATCATACTGTGTCTCTTAGCCATTCCATAGCACTTATTCGTGACTGGCATCATACTGTGTCTCTTAGCCATTCCATAGCACTTATTCGTGACTGGCATCATACTGTGTCTCTTAGCCATTCCATAGCACTTATTCGTGACTAGCATCATACTCTAGTGTTAATCTCTGGCAACAACTCAGCATTCAAGTTAGAGTGATGGCAATTTTTGGCCAAGTTAGTGTAGAATGAGTATAGCATCACTGACATCATTCCTCTCAAAGACCGTAACTTTAGTCTCTGCTGTATGTAGTTTCAGATTTCGTTTCATACACTCCAGACTCATTAACTAATTCTAATATGCAGCGTAAATCGGTAAGCAAGATGTGTTAGGAATTCTCTAGTGTCAGTTGCAATAAGACAGGGAGTCTGCGTTGCCATGGAGATATTTGCTTTCCCGTCAACTTCATCATACTGGCTAACGAGAGAGAGAGAGAGAGAGAGAGAGAGAGAGAGAGAGAGAGAGAGAGACCGCTCTCATCCTCACTCCGCGGTGACCAGCATAAAAATGGCGATATTTCACTAACTTCACCTGCCAGCTGTGTGTTTTTGGTACAGGCAGGTGTGTATATGGTTATTACAACACTGGATCACTTATGTATCGCCTGTGTACCTGAACAACATTATTTAGGCCAAAAATAATATTCCTTCAGTATTGCCAATATAAGGAGGAAACGTACCATCCCAGTTACACTCTTAAGACAAATAAAAACAGCTTTACTTCCTAGTTTGTAATAAAGTGATGGTTCGTATGGTGTTAATATTACAAGTAACTATTTCCTATGGTATATCTCCTTTATTTTCTTATTATCCTGGTGGTAAAATCCACAGCTGGTCAACAGGTAATGCAGTGCTGATGTGGGAACTGTTGTGTGTCAGTCTGTGCTGGAAAAGGTTCAAGGTTTGGGTTGAACTGCTTCCTTCACGTCAGGTAATGTGTGTTTAAGCTGCAGTTATCATTGATGCGGCTGTCTGGCTGAACCCAAGTGAACACATGCCATGTAACAACATTAATTGCACCATCAGTTGGGTAAATTAAACCCGAGTATTTAGGAAAATGCTGGAGCACTGGCAGGTTCGAAGCATGGTTGGTGTGAAGTGGTTGGTGTGGTGGATGAAAGGAGGGTGTAGTGCAGAAAGGGAAAATAGGAGAGGATAGGCCAAGACTGATGCTGTGTGTGAACAGAACATTTGTTAGGGTGGGACAAGACAGGCCAGATGTCAGGCTAAGTTTGACTGTACAAAATATACCAGGTAAAGTGATTGGAAAGGCTCAGGTCAACTTATACCTGCTGTTTCTGTTCTTGGTATCCAAACCTGACAGTCTTTACTACAGCACCACCAAGCAATGCAACTTACTGTTTTAATGGTAATAGTATTTTAGCTGCCTTGATTTATTTCTGTGCTATTACTGTTAATTATGTATGCAGGAAGGAGGCAATTTATTGGGTAGTTATGGAGTGTGATTAAAACAGACAACCTATCTACACTAACAGCACATTAGGCAAACCCGCTGATTTAGTTCAGCCAAAACCTGTGCTGTATTTATAAACTGTTCTAAACATAAACTGTGTATATAACTGCCTGTATAGACGCTTAGCATCACTCAGGCAACTAACAAACACTTTACAAAACAATTAGTCAATATTACAGTGACAAAATATGACAAACAAACCACCTGTCATACTAGATAACTTATGGCGTTGAGTTTATGCTGTAGATTAGTTAGG
>NW_027642863.1:72500-92965 GCF_032717465.1 Coenobita brevimanus
TGAGTTAGCAGTGTATTAAAGGCACACACACACACACACACACACACACACACACACACACACACACATACACAATCATCATCATCCAGGTGTAAAATCATGCGTACTTAGCTAAGGTGGCATAGTAGGCTTCGTAACACTCATCCTTTAGCGATTTATTCTGCCTATAAGACCTTAACATTGTCTTGTTTATTAATTATATGGTTTTAATGTAAATAAAGTTAACATCAGTAACATGGATAAAGATACTGAGGTGTGGAGCGCAGAATAAGTTGCCAAGGTAGAGGTGTTACGAAATAAAAGCCAGTTGGAATATCACCGTGAGTCTGCGTTGCCATGGAGACCACAGGCTTTCCCGCCAACACCACCGTCCCTGTCAGCAGTTCTTCGGGGGGGGGGGGGACAACCTTTCCGTGGGAGTTATTTTCAGTAATTCAGTTGTACAGTTGTCTGGCTGCATTTAGCGGGTCTTTGTACAGGGTAACGGCAGGGAATGTAAGGGTGTTATAGACATTTTAAAGGCTCAGGAATGTTGTACATGTACTTTTATGTAACGATTATGTATTATCTGACATCTCAGAAAAAAAAATATTCCTAATAAGCCCAGATTAAAATTCAAAGCATTTGATCAGTAAATATATCATTATATGACGAACAGCACATCAGAAAGGATACTTTGGCCATTTTGGCCTTATTTGTTCAATCACCCGATGGAGTATCAGATTCCCCCCCCCCCATTTAGGAACCCCTGAGAGAGAGAGAGAGAGAGATGTGCCCCTCATCCTGTCTCCTCGGTGGCCCACATAAAACTGACGATATTTCCACAAACGTAACATCCATGTGTGTGTGTTTGGTACAGGGGAGTGGGTACAGGGTCATTACAACACTGGCATCATTTATGTATCGCGTTTATACCTAAATAAGTATATTAAAGGCAAAAGTATTGGTGTTACAGTGGTGCCAAGTTAAACAGCAATACTGTCATCCCACATCGGTCTGACAAGCAAAGGAAAGCAACTCAGGTTTGTGGTTCAAGGGATATTGAAGGCTTATATTGTCAAAGTAATGCGTCAAACATTATTATGTTACTGTCTTTACCACTAAGCTACTTATGTCGTAAAACATTGAATTATTATGTTACTGTCTTTACCACTAAGCCACTTATGTCGTAAAACATGGAATTATTATGTTACTGTCTTTACCACTAAGCCACCTATGTCGTAAAACATTGAATTATTATGTTACTGTCTTTACCACTAAGCCACTTATGTCGTAAATCAAGCACACGCTTCCAAAACAGCAAATATTTTGTATGTGCCAGTTGAGTCTGCGTTGCCATGGAAACCACTCGTTTTCCCGCCAACAGCAGCGACCTCCCTGTCATCCTGTCTCCTCGGTGGCCAACATAAAAATGACGATATTTCCATTATTTTATCTTTCTCGACTGTTTCTTTGGGGCAGGAGGGTGGGTGTATGGATAGTACAATACTTACACCACTTATTTATTGCAGACGTTGAGGATAAAGATTATTTACAGCAAAATAATATGCTACACAGTGTTCTCAAGTATAATAAGACCAGTAGCCTGCCGAGTCAATCTTAACTCATAGCAAAATTACTGAGGCTTCTTGTTTTTAGTCAACTTAGGGTTCATGAAAGTTTAATATTTTCAGTAACGACTATTTTTTATGCCATTTCCCTTAATTGTATAACTACTCCTATTATAATAAAATCAAATTTGGTAAATGGCCAGCACACCTAGATCTGGGAACTGCGTGGTGTTGTGAGGCCTCGAGGTGTTGGTTGAACTGACAAATGTCTTTGGTCGAGCTGATTCATTGATTCAGTTCAACGAGGTTAGATAACCTGCGTGTTTGAACTACACTCTCCTATGACTTTATTTTCACACACACAGCCACAACAGCACATCAGTACGGTTAATTACCATATATTATCAGCGACAAACACCTCAAGCAGCGTTAAAAAACAACCCCTGTTGTGGATCTTGCTGCTGAAATTATGAAGCTAGAATCTGCAGTCTTTGGCATCCATGTTGGGCCAGGGAGACCAACGCAACACAGAAATTGCAAGAGTGATATCTTGGCGATTTCTTTCATTTAAGAGATAATTTTGTGCTATTGCTTGTATAGGCCAAGAGGCCAGTGTGTACCATCTTCAGGCGGACTACCAGCCTCCAGAATGACCTAATAATGATACAAGAGACAAACTTAGATCAGCCAATTAGTTACTTGCAAGGGTTTCTCTTCTTAGTGTTACAACATGACACTCTCACCAACAACACCCTAAAAATGACGTCAGAATTAAACTAATTTTACCTTAGCGCCGTTGATCTATTTTGTATTATTCTTATCAACTGATGTGACTGAGAAACTTGCCAATTTGGGTGTAGTTATGTAGTGAAGTTAAGGCAGACATCAAGTGCACATTAGCACCACATTAGCTGACGTGACACATTAAGTTCTAACAAAATATGACGTAATATTCATAACATTTCTCACCTTTACCTGTGTACAGGAGCCTTTTGTTTTCACTGGTATATCCCCCAAACATTTCACCACCAAACCAGGCTGAATATTTAGCTGGAAATACCTCCATACAAACCGATTTCTGATACCGATTTACTTCCGTCAAGGAATATTTATCGTAAGAAATGGTTAAGATCATTTACGACTACGGTGCTACAGCCATGGCAGCCTCGCATCACCCCACACAGTTGCCAGATCACAGGGTGTCTCCGGAAGTTGCATGTCAGTAATTCAGTTAACAGAGAGACACGAATATCTCACAGAATGGTTTTGAATTATGACCGCTAAGACAGCAAGGACGAAATATGTCAGAGAAACTAACAGTCTTTATAATATTCCTTTAATCTGGAACCGACATCAGAGGCCAAGGGTACTTTTACTGTTGGTAACATTGGTATTCACATCATTTTAGCTTTAAATACAATTATTCGACTATACAGGCGAGAACTAAGCTATGTCGGTATTGTAATATCAGTACAGCCACCCGTCTGCACCAAGGAAACAGTCCTACGCGATAAAATAGTGGAAATAGCGTCATTTTTATGCTGGTCATCGCGGAGTGAGGATGGTAGGAAGGTCGCTGTTGTCAGTGGTATCCATGGCAACGCAGACTCACCCTCGTATTCCTAGTGGCCCTGGAGATTCGTAACACGTTTTCCTTAGCTATTTATTCTGCACATTACACCTCAGTGGCATCTTTTAAGTTACTGACGCCAACTATATCTATACTATAATGACAGATAGCATGTACTGTAATGTGTAGGTGTAATGTGATATTTTGTAACACTTCCTCCGTACTGATGTACTCTGCTCATTATGCCTCATTATCTTCTCGTAATGTTAATATAAAAATTGCTGTCAAACGAGATAACATACAAAAGACGGCTAACATGTATTATTGAAATAAGTACTCTGAATAATGTGCTACAAAACCTTAGATGAGACCAGCCCCAGCAACAAGTAAAATCGTGTGAAGGTAGCAGGAGTAAAATGAATGATGGGTTATAGCAGTGCTGGGTTGACTTCTCTCTCTCTTTCTCTCTCTCTCTCTCTCTCTCTCTCTCTCTCTCTCTCTCTCTCTCTCTCTCTCTCTCTCTCTCTATGTATATATGTCTGTATCTGCCTTTGTTTTACCCCCATGACACTGTCTGTCAGTTTGCCCATAGCTTTGCATGTCTCAGTGTGTCTACGTCTATCTCTATCTGTCTGCATCTCTGTCTAATTATCTATCTGTCTGCCTATATCTCTGTCTAATTATCCATCCGTATCTGTTAATATATGTCTAATTATATCTGTCTTTATCTCCTAATTATCTATCTGTCTGCCTACAACTCTGTTTGTCTGTATCTGTCAGTATCTCTGTCTGTTTGTCTGTCTGTATCGCTACACGCTTGAATCCCGTCAGGGTTGGCCACAAACGCGTTGTCCTCCGCCGTTTGACTCAACTCCCTCCAACTCACACATCCCTCTCTCGGCTGCCTCTGTATGCCATCCCTCCGTCTCATCCTGGGTCTGCCCTTCCCTGTCCCTCCCGTTTCACCTCGCTTACACACACTCCTAGTCAGCGTCTTCTTCTTCTCCATCCTCTTCACTTGGCCAAACCATCTCAAAATCTATCTTTTCCTGTGCTTACCACCTCCACATCAACACCCCTACGCTCCTTCACTTCTCAGTCGTCTCCCTCATGTACTGGTGCTGTCAGATATTTTGTTGTTGCTATTTCCCTGACTTACTTAGTTTAGGCCAGACATTTGGTGCTGAAGGAGTGGCATACAGTCTACATCAACCCTTGTACTTTTCATGTGCTTACGACCTCCACATTAACACCTCGCTCCTTCACTTCTCCTTTGTTTCCCTCACGTAATGGTGCTGACCGATATTTTGTTGTTGCTATTTCCCTGACTTATTTAGTTTAGGACAGTCATTTAGTGCTGAAGGAGTGGCATACAGTGTACATTAATTCTTTTGCTCATCAAGGACTCTTTAAATTGTGTGCTTGTAGGACGAGTCAGGTAACGAAATACATGATGAGGTATAAACAGCATGCAGTAGGATGTTAAGGTGTGTGTGTGTGTGTGTGTGTGTGTGTGTGTGTGTGTGTGTGTGTGTGTGTGTGTGTGTGCTTGTAGGACGAGTCAGGTAACGAAATACATGATGAGGCATAAACAGCATGCAGTAGGATGTTAAGGTGTGTGTGTGTGTGTGTGTGTGTGTGTGTGTGTGTAATAACATGGTGTGCTGGTAGGAAGAGTGAGGTAACAAAATACATTATGGGATATAAACAGTATCCAGTATAATGTTAAGGTGTGTGTGTGTGTGTGTGTGTGTGTGTGTGTGTGTGTGTGTGTGTGTGTGTGTGTGTGTGTAATAACATGGTGTGCTGGTAGGAAGAGTGAGGTAACAAAATACATTATGGGATATAAACAGTATCCAGTATAATGTTAAGGTGTGTGTGTGTGTGTGTGTGTGTGTGTGTGTGTGTGTAATAACATGGTGTGCTGGTAGGAAGAGTGAGGTAACAAAATACATTATGGGATATAAACAGTATCCAGTATAATGTTAAGGTGTGTGTGTGTGTGTGTGTGTGTGTGTGTGTGTGTGTATGTGTGTAATAACATGGTGTGCTGGTAGGAAGAGTGAGGTAACAAAATACATTATGGGATATAAACAGTATCCAGTATAATGTTAAGGTGTGTGTGTGTGTGTGTGTGTGTGTGTGTGTGCGTGTGTGTGTGTCCAATTAATAGGTATACAATTTACTATTGCCTCATTTCAGCACCGCCACTGCCACCCCCACGACCACACCAGCAGACTGAGCCCCTCCGCAACACAAGACACCTCCAGGTGAGTTGCCTCCACACCCTCCCTGTCAGTGCCAACCTCCTCCTCCTCTCCCTCAGTGCCAACCTCCTCCTCCTCTCCCTCAGTGCCAACCTCCTCCTCCTCCTCTCCCTCAGTGCCAACCTCCTCCTCCTCTCCCTCAGTGCCAACCTCCTCCTCCTCCTCTCCCTCAGTGCCAACCTCCTCCTCCTCTCCCTCAGTGCCAACCTCCTCCTCCTCTCCCTCAGTGCCAACCTCCTCCTCCTCTCCCTCAGTGCCAACCTCCTCCTCCTCCTCCTCCTCTCCCTCAGTGCCAACCTCCTCCTCCTCCTCCTCCTCCCCTCTCCCCCTTCTCTTCTTCCCCCCTTCCCCATCTCCTCCTCCTCCTTCCCCCTTCTCATCATCTCACCTCTCTCTCAGTGCCAGCCTCCTCCTCCTCCTCGTCCCTCCCCCTCCACCTCCTCCTCCTCCTCCTCCTCATCATCATCATCATCATCATCATCACCCCCTCCGTCTCTTCCTTCTCTCTTCTCCCCGCTTCTCCTCCACCTTGTCATCCTACTCCCCCTCCTCCTCCCCACCCCCTCATCCTCTTCCTCCCACTCCCTCATCCTCCTCTTCACCTCACCCCTCTCCTCCTCTCCCTCAGTGCCAACCTACTCCTCCTCCTCTCCCCAGTACCCCCTTCATCCTCCTCCTCTCCCTACTCTCCCCCTCATCCTTCTCTTCCCCGACCCCCTCATCCTTCCTCTTCCCCCACCCCTCATCCTCATCCTCTTCCCCACCCCCTCTACTCCTTCCTCCTTCTCCCTTAGTACCCCCTCATCCTTCTCTTCCCTCCACCCCTTCATCTTCTTCCCCCTTCCCCATCTCCTCCTCCTCCTTCCCCCTTCTCATCATCTCACCTCTCTCTCAGTGCCAGCCTCCTCCTCCTCCTCGTCCCTCCCCCTCCACCTCCTCCTCCTCCTCCTCCTCATCATCATCATCATCATCATCATCACCCCCTCCGTCTCTTCCTTCTCTCTTCTCCCCGCTTCTCCTCCACCTTGTCATCATACTCCCCCCTCCTCCTCCCCCACCCCCTCATCCTCTTCCCCCACTCCCTCATCCTCCTCTTCACCCACCCCCTCATCCTCCTCTTCCCCACCCTCTCATCCTCATCCTCTTCCCCACCCCTTCATCCTTCTCTTCCCCCACCCCCTCATCCTTCTCTTCCCCCACCCCTTCATCCTTCTCTTCCCCCACCCCCTCATCCTTCTCTTCCCCCACCCCCTCATCCTTCTCTTCCCCCACCCCCTCATCCTTCTCTTCCCCCACCCCCTCATCCTTCTCTTCCCCCACCCCCTCATCCTCATCCTCTTCCCCCACCCCCTCATCCTTCTCTTCCCCCACCCCCTCATCCTTCTCTTCCCCCACCCCCCTCATCATTCTCTTCCCCCACCCCTTCATCCTTCTTTTCCCCCACCCCTTCATCCTTCTCTTCCCCCACCCCTTCATCCTTCTCTTCCCCCACCCCTTCATCCTTCTCTTCCCCCACCCCCTCATCCTCTTCCCCCACTCCCTCATCCTCCTCTTCCCCCACCCCCTCATCCTCCTCTTCCCCCACCCTCTCATCCTCATCCTCTTCCCCCACCCCTTCATCCTTCTCTTCCCCCACCCCTTCATCCTTCTCTTCCCCCACCCCTTCATCCTTCTCTTCCCCCACCCCTTCATCCTTCTCTTCCCCCACCCCCTCATCCTTCTCTTCCCCCACCCCCTCATCCTTCTCTTCCCCCACCCCATCATCCTTCTCTTCCCCCACCCCCCTCATCCTTCTCTTCCCCCACCCCCTCATCCTTCTCTTCCCCCACCCCCTCATCCTTCTCTTCCCCCACCCCCTCATCCTTCTCTTCCCCCACCCCCTCATCCTTCTCTTCCCCCACCCCTTCATCCTTCTCTTCCCCCACCCCCTCATCCTTCTCTTCCCCCACCCCCTCATCCTTCTCTTCACCCTACCCCTCATCCTTCTCTTCCCCCACCCCTTCATCCTTCTCTTACTCCACCCCCTCATCCTTCTCTTCCCCCACCCCCTCATCCTTCTCTTCCCCCACCCCTCATCCTTCTCTTCCCCCACCCCTTCATCCTTCTCTTCCCCCACCCCCTCATCCTTCTCTTCCCCCACCCCCTCATCCTTCTCTTCCCCCACCCCCTCATCCTTCTCTTCCCCCACCCCCTCATCCTTCTCTTCCCCCACCCCCTCATCCTTCTCTTCCCCCACCCCCTCATCCTTCTCTTCCCCCACCCCCTCATCCTTCTTTTCCCCCCCCCCCTCATCCTTCTCTTCCCCCACCCCCTCATCCTTCTCTTCCCCCACCCCCTCATCCTTCTCTTCCCCCACCCCCTCATCCTCCTCTTCCCCCACCCTCTCATCCTCATCCTCTTCCCCCACCCCTTCATCCTTCTCTTCCCCCACCCCCTCATCCTTCTCTTCCCCCACCCCTTCATCCTTCTCTTCCCCCACCCCCTCATCCTTCTCTTCCCCCACCCCCTCATCCTTCTCTTCCCCCACCCCCTCATCCTTCTCTTCCCCCACCCCCTCATCCTTCCTCTTCCCCCACCCCCTTCATCCTTCTCTTCCCCCACCCCATCATCCTTCTCTTCCCCCACCCCCTCATCCTTCTCTTCCCCCACCCCTTCATCCTTCTCTTCCCCCACCCCTTCATCCTTCTCTTCCCCCACCCCCTCATCCTTCTCTTCCCCCACCCCCTCATCCTTCTCTTCCCCCACCCCCTCATCCTTCTCTTCCCCCACCCCCTCATCCTTCTCTTCCCCCACCCCCTCATCCTTCTTTTCCCCAACCCCCTCATCCTTCTCTTCCCCCACCCCTCATCCTTCTCCTCCCACACCACTTCATCCTTCTCTTACCCCACCCACTCATACTTCTATTCCCCCACCCCTTCATCCTTCTCTTCCCCACCCCCCATCATCATTCTCTTCCCCCACCCCCTCATCCTTCTCTTCCCCCACCCCCTCATCCTTCTCTTCCCCCACCCCCTCATCCTGCTCTTCTCCCACCACCCTCATCCTTTCATCCTCTTCCCCCACCCCCTCATCCTTCTCTTCCCCCACCCCTCATCCTTCTCTTCCCCCACCCCCTCATCCTTCTCTTCCCCCACCCCTCATCCTTCTCTTCCCCCACCCCTCATCCTTCTCTTCCCCCACCCCCTCATCCTTCTCTTCCCCCACCCCCTCATCCTTCTCTTCCCCCACCCCCTCATCCTTCTCTTCCCCCACCCCTCATCCTTCTCTTCCCCCACCCTCATCCCTCATCCTTCTCTTCCCCCACCCCCTCATCCTTCTCTTCCCCCACCCCCTCATCCTTCTCTTCCCCCACCCCCTCATCCTTCTCTTCCCCCACCCCCTCATCCTTCTCTTCCCCCACCCCCTCATCCTTCTCTTCCCCCACCCCCTCATCCTTCTCTTCCCCCACCCCCTCATCCTTCATCCTTCTCTTCCCCCCCCCCCTCATCCTTTTCTTCCCCCCACCCCTTATTCTTTTATTACCCCCACCCCCTCATCCTTCTCTTCCCCCACCCCCTCATCCTTCTCTTCCCCCACCCCCTCATCCTTCTCTTCCCCCACCCCCTCATTCTTCTCTTCCCCCACCCCTCATCCTTCTCTTCCCCCACCCCCTCATCCCTCTCTCCCCCCACCCCCTCATCCTTCTCTTCCCCCACCCCCTCATCCTCATCCTCTTCCCCCCCCCCCTCATCCTTCTCTTCCCCCACCCCCTCATCCTTCTCTTCCCCCACCCCCCTCATCATTCTCTTCCCCCACCTCTTCATCCTTCTTTTCCCCCACCCCTTCATCCTTCTCTTCCCCCACCCCTTCATCCTTCTCTTCCCCCACCCCCTCATCCTTCTCTTCCCCCACCCCCTCATCCTTCTCTTCCCCCACCCCTTCATCCTTCTCTTCCCCCACCTCCTCATCCTTCTCTTCCCCCACCCCCTCATCCTTCTCTTCCCCCACCCCTTCATCCTTCTCTTCCCCCACCCCCTCATCCTTCTCTTCCCCCACCCCCTCATCCTTCTCTACCCCCACCCCCCTCATCCTTCTCTTCCCCCACCCCCCTCATCCTTCTCTTCCCCCACCCCCTCATCCTTCGCTTCCCGCTCCCCCCCATCCTCATACTCTTCCCCCACCCCCTCATCCTTCTCTTCCCCCACCCCCCTCATCCTTCTCTTCCCCCACCCCCTCATCCTCCTCTTCCCCCTCCCCCTCATCCTTCTCTTCCCCCACCCCCTCATCCTTCTCTTCCCCCACCCCCTCATCCTCCTCTTCCCCCACCCTCTCATCCTCATCCTCTTCCCCCACCCCTTCATCCTGCTCTTCCCCCACCCCCTCATCCTACTCTTCCCCCACCCCCCTCATCCTTCTCTTCCCCCACCCCCTCATCCTTATCTTCCCCCACCCCCTCATCCTTCTCTTCCCCCACCCCCTCATCCTCATCCTCTTCCCCCACCCCCTCATCCTTCTCTTCCCCCACCCCCTCATCCTTCTCTTCCCCCACCCCCTCATCCTTCTCTTCCCCCACCTCTTCATCCTTCTTTTCCCCCACCCCTTCATCCTTCTCGTTCCCCACCCCCCTCATCCTTCTCTTCCCCCACCCCTCATCCTTCTCTTCCCCCACCCCCGCATCCTTCACTTCCCCCACCCCTCATCCTTCTCTTCCCCCACCCCTCATCCTTCTCTTCCCCACCCCTTCATCCTTCTCTTCCCCCACCACTTCATCCTTCTCTTCCCCCAACCCCTCATCCTTCTCTTCCCCCACCCCCTCATCCTTCTCTTCCCCCACCCCCTCATCCTTCTCTTCCCCCACCCCCTCATCCTTCTCTTCCCCCACCCCCTCATCCTTCTCTTCCCCCACCCCTTCATCCTTCTCTTCCAACACCCCCTCATCCTTCTCTTCCCCCACCCCCCTCATCCTTCTCTTCCCCCACCCCCTCATCCTTCTCTTCCCCCACCCCCTCATCCTTCTCTTCCCCCACCCCCTCATCCTTCTCTTCCCCCACCCCCTCATCCTTCTCTTCCCCCCCCCCCCCCACCCTTGTCTTTCCCCACCCCCTCATCCTTCTCTTCCCCCACCCCCTTATCCTTCTCTTCCCCCACCCCCTCATCCTTCTCTTCCCCCTCCCCTCATCCTTCTCTTCCCCCACCCCCTCATCCTTCTCTTCCCCCACCCCCCTCATCCTTCTCTTCCCCCACCCCCTCATCCTTCTCTTCCCCCACCCCCTCATCCTTCTCTTCCCCCACCCCCTCATCCTTCTCTTCCCCCACCCCCTCATCCTTCTCTTCCCCCACCCCCTCATCCTTCTCTTCCCCCACCCCCTCATCCTCATCCTCTTCCCCCACCCCCTCATCCTTCTCTTCCCCCACCCCCTCATCCTTCTCTTCCCCACCCCCTCATCCTTCTCTTCCCCCACCCCCCTCATCCTTCTCTTCCCCCACCCCTTCATCCTTCTCTTCCCCCACCCCCTCATCCTTCTCTTCCCCCACCCCCTCATCCTTCTCTTCCCCCACCCCTTCATCCTTCTCTTCCCCCACCCCCTCATCCTTCTCTTCCCCCACCCCCTCATCCTTCTCTTCCCCCACCCCCTCATCCTTCTCTTCCCCCACCCCCTCATCCGTCTCTTCCCACCTCCCCTCATCCTTCTCTTCCCCCACCCCCCTCCTCCTTCGCTTCCCCCACCCCCTCATCCTTCTCTTCCCCCACCCCCTCATCCTTCTCTTCCCCCACCCCTTCATCCTTCTCTTCCCCCACCCCCTCATCCTTCTCTTCCCCCACCCCCTCATCCTTCTCTTCCCCCACCCCCTCATCCTTCTCTTCCCCCACCCCCTCATCCTTCTCTTCCCCCACCCCCCTCATCCTTCTCTTCCCCACCCCTCATCCTTCTCTTCCCCCACCCCCTCATCCTTCTCTTCCCCCACCCCTCATGATTCTCTTGGCCCACCCCCTCTTCGTTCTCTTCCACCACCCCCTCATCCTTCTCTTCCCCCACCCCCTCATTCTTCTCTTTCCCCACCCTCATCCTTCTCTTCCCCCACCCCTCATCCTTCTCTTCCCCCACCCCCTCATCCTTCTCTTCCCCCACCCCCTCATCCTTCTCTTCCCCCACCCCCTCATCCTTCTCTTCCCCCACCCCCTCATCCTTCTCTTCCCCCACCCCTCCAACCTTCTCTGGCCCCACCCCCTCATCCTTCTCTTCCCCCACCCCCTCATCCTTCTCTTTCCCCACCCCCTCATCCTTCTCTTCCCCCACCCCCTCATCCTTCTCTTCCCCCACCCCCTCATCCTCATCCTCTTCCCCCACCCCCCTCATCCTTCTCTTCCCCCACCCCATCATCCTTCTCTTCCCCACCCCCTCATCCTTCTCTTCCCCCACCCCCTCATCCTTCTCTTCCCCCACCCCCTATACCTTCTCTTCCCCCACCCCCTCATCCTTCTCTTCCCCCACCCTCTCATCCTTCTCTTCCCCCACCCCCTCATCCTTCTCTTCCCCCACCCTCCTCATCCTTCTCTTCCCCCACCCCCTCATCCTTCTCTTCCCCCACCCCCCTCATCCTTCGCTTCCCCCACCCCCTCATCCTTCTCTTTCCCCCACCCCTTCATCCTTCTCTTCCCCCACCCCCTCATCCTTCTCTTCCCCCACCCCCTCATCCTTCTCTTCCCCCACCCCCTCATCCTTCTCTTCCCCCAACCCCCTCATCCTTCTCTTCCCCCACCCCCTCATCCTTCTCTTCCCCCACCCCCTCATCCTTCTCTTCCCCCACCCCCTCATCCTTCTCTTCCCCCACCCCCTCATCCTTCTCTTCCCCCACCCCCTCATCCTTCTCTTCCCCCACCCCTCATCCTTCTCTTCCCTCACCCCCTCATCCTTCTCTTCCCCCACCCCCTCATCCTTCTCTTCCCCCACCCCTCATCCTTCTCTTCCCCCACCCCCTCATCCTTCTCTTCCCCCACCCCTTCATCCTTCTCTTCCCCACTCCCTCATCCTTAACTTCCCTCACCCTCTCACCTTCTCTCTTCCCCCACCCCCTCATCCTTCTCTTCCCCCACCCCTCATCCTTCTCTTCCCCACCCCCCTCATCCTTCTCTTCCCCCACCCCCCTCATCCTTCTATTCCCCCACGACTCTCATCCTTCTGTTCCCCCACCCCCTCATCCTTCTCTTCCCCCACCCCCTCATCCTTCTCTTACCCCACCCCCTAATCCTTTTCCTCTTCCCCCACGCCCTCATACTTCTATTCCCCCACCCCCTCATCCTTCTCTTCCCCCAACCCCCTCATCATTCTCTTCCCCCACCCCTCATCCTTCTCTTTCCCCCACCCCCTCATCCTTCTCTTCCCCACCTCTCATCCTTCTCTTCCCCTCCCACATCCTTCTCTTCCCCACCCCCTCATCCTTCTCTTCCCCCACCCCCTCATCCTTCTCTTCCCCCACCCCCCTCATCCTTCTCTTCCCCCACCCCCCTCATCCTTCTCTTCCCCCACCCCCTCATCCTTCTCTTCCCCCACCCCCTCATCCTTCTCTTCCCCCACCCCCTCATCCTTCACTTCCCCACCCCCTCATCCTTCTCTTCCGCAAGCCCTACATCCTTCTTTTCCCCCACCCCTTCATCCTTCTCTTCCCCCACCCTCTCATCCTTCACTTCCCCCACCCCCTCATCCTTCTCTTCCCCCACCCTCATAATCCTTCTCTTCCCCCACCCCTCATCCTTCTCTTCCCCCACCCCTTCATCCTTCTCTTCCCCCACCCCTCATCCTTCTCTTCCCCCACCCCTCATCCTCCTCTTCCCCCACCCCCTCATCCTTCTCTTCCCCCACCCCCTCATCCTTCTCTTCCCCACCCCGTCATCCTTCTCTTCCCCCACCCCCTCATCCTTCTCTTCCCCCACCCCCTCATCCTCATCCTCTTCCCCCACCCCCTCATCCTTCTCTTCCCCCACCCCCTCATCCTTCTCTTCCCCCACCCCCTCATCCTTCTCTTCCCCCACCCCCTCATCCTTCTCTTCCCCCACCCCCTCATCCTGCTCTTCCCCCACCCCCTCATCCTTCTCTTCCCCCACCCCCTCATCCTTCTCTTCCCCACCCCCTCATCCTTCTCTTCCCCCACCCTTCATCCTTCTCTTCCCCCACCCCCTCATCCTTCTCTTCCCCCACCCCCTCATCCGTCTCTTGCCCCACCCCCCCATCCTTCTCTTCCCCCACCCCCTCATCCTTCTCTTCCCCCACCCCCTCATCCTTCTCTTCCCCCACCCCCTCATCCTTCTCTTCCCCCACCCCCTCATCCTTCTCTTCCCCCACCCCTTCATCCTTCTCTTCCCCCACCCCCTCATCCTTCTCTTCCCCCACCCCCTCATCCTTCTCTTCCCCCACCCCTTCATCCTTCTCTTCCCCCACCCCCTCATCCTTCTCTTCCCCCACCCCCCTCATCCTTCTCTTCCCCCACCCCCTCATCCTCATCCTCTTCCCCCACCCCCTCATCCTTCTCTTCCCCCACCCCCTCATCCTTCTCTTCCCCCACCCCCCTCATCCTCCTCTTCTTCCCCCACCCCCTCATCATTCTCTTCCCCCACCCCCTCATCCTTCTCTTCTCCCACCCCCTCTTCATCCTTCTCTTCCCCCACCCCCTCATCCTTCTCTTCCCCCACCCCCTCATCCTTCTCTTCCCCCTCCCCCTCTTCATTCTCTTCCCCCACCCCCTCATCCTTCTCTTCCCCCACCCCACCGATCCTTCTCTTCCCCCACCCCCTCATCCTTCTCTTCCCCCCCCCCCCTCATCCTTCTCTTCCCCCACCCCCTCATCCTTCTCTTCCCCCACCCCCCACATCCTTCTCTTCCCCCACCCCTTCATCCTTCTCTTCCCCCACCCCCTCATCCTTCTCTTCCCCCACCCCCTCATCCTTCTCTTCCCCCACCCCCTCATCCTTCTCTTCCCCCACCCCCTCATCCTTCTCTTCCCCCACCCCTTCATCCTTCTCTTCCCCCACCCCCTCATCCTTCTCTTCCCCCACCCCCTCATCCTTCTCTTCCCCCACCCCCTCATCCTTCTCTTCCCCCACCCCCTCATCCTTCTCTTCCCCCACCCCTCATCCTTCTCTTCCCCCACCCCTCATCCTTCTCTTCCCCTCCCCCCTCAGCCCTCTCTTCCCCCACCCCCTCCTCCTTCTCTTCCCCCACCCCCTTCATCCTTCTCTTCCCCCACCCCCTCATCCTTCTCTTCCCCCACCCCCTCATCCTTCTCTTCCCCCACCCCCTCATACTTCTCTTCCCCCACCCCCTCATCCTTCTCTTCCCCCACCCCCTCATCCTTCTCTTCCCCCACCCCCTCATCCTTCTCTTCCCCCACCCCCTCATCCTTCTCTTCCCCCACCCCCTCATCCTTCTCTTCCCCCACCCCCTCATCCTTCTCTTCCCCCACCCCTCATCCTTCTCTTCCCCCACCCCCTCAACCTTCTCTTCCCCCCCCCTCACATCTTCTTTCTCTTCCCCCACCCCTTCATCCTTCTCTTCCCCCACCCCCTCATCCTTCTCTTCCCCCACCCCCTCATCCTTCTCTTCCCCCACCCCCTCATCCTTCTCTTCCCCCACCCCCTCATCCTTCTCTTCCCCCACCCCCTCATCCTTCTCTTCCCCCACCCCCTCATCCTTCTCTTCCCCCACCCCCCTCATCCTTCTCTTCCCCCACCCCCTCATCCTTCTCTTCCCCCACCCCCTCATCCTTCTCTTCCCCCACCCCCTCATCCTTCTCTTCCCCCACCCCCTCATCCTTCTCTTCCCCCACCCCTTCATCCTTCTCTTCCCCCACCCTCTCATCCTTCTCTTCCCCCACCCCCTCATCCCTTCTCTTCCCCCACCCCATCATCCTTCTCTTCCCCCACCCCTCATCCTTCTCTTCCCCCACCCCCTCATCCTTCTCTTCCCCCACCCCCTCATCCTCTTCTCCCACCCCCTCATCCTTCTTTTCCCCCACCCCCTCATCCTTCTCGTCCCCCACCCCCCTCATCCTTCTCTTCCCCCACCCCCCTCATCCTTCTCTTCCCCCACCCCCTCATCCTTCTCTTCCCCCACCCCCTCATCCTTCTCTTCCCCCACTCCTTCATCCTTCTCTTCCCCCACCCCCTCATCCTTCTCTTCCCCCACCCCCTCATCCTTCTCTTCCCCCACCCCCTCATCCTTCTCTTCCCCCACCCCCTCATCCTTCTCTTCCCCCACCCCCTCATCCTTCTCTTCCCCCACCCCCTCATCCTTCTCTTCCCCCACCCCTCATCCTTCTCTTCCCCCACCCCCTCATCCTTCTCTTCCCCCACCCAGTCATCCTTCTCTTCCCCCACCCACTCAGCCTTCTCTTCCCCCACCCCCTCATCCTTCTCTTCCCCCACCCCCTCATCCTTCTCTTCCCCCACCCCCTCATCCTTCTCTTCCCCCACCCCTTCATCCTTCTCTTCCCCCACCCCTTCATCCTTCTCTTCCCCCACCCTTCATCCTTCTCTTACCCCACCCCTCATCATTCTCTTCCCCCACCCCATCATCCTTCTGTTCCCCCACCCCCTCATCCTTCTCTTCCCCCACCCCCTCATCCTTCTCTTCCCCCACCCCCTCATCCTTCTCTTCCCCACCCCCTCATCCTTCTCTTCCCCCACCCCCTCATCCTTCTCTTCCCCCACCCCCCTCATCCTTCTCTTCCCCCACCCCCTCATCCTTCTCTTCCCCCACCCCCCTCATCCTTCTCTTCCCCCACCCCCTCATCCTTCTCTTCCCCCACCCCCTCATCCTTCTCTTCCCCCACCCCTTCATCCTTCTCTTCCCACACCACCTCATCCTTCTCTTCCCCCAGCACTTCATCCTTCTCTTCCCCCACCCCATCATCCTTCTCTTCCCCCACCCCCTCATCCTTCTCTTCCCCCACCCCTCATCCTTCTCTTCCCCCACCCCCTCATCCTACTCTTCCCCCACCCCATCATCATTCTCTTCCCCCACCCCCTCATCCTTCTCTTCCCCCACCCCCTCATCCTTCTCTTCCCCCACCCTCATCCTTCTCTTCCACCCACCCCCCATCCTTATCTTCCCCCACCCCCCCATCCTTCTATTCCTCCACCCCCCCCTCCTACTGCTCTTCCCCCACCCCCCTCATCCTTCTCTTCCCCCACCCCCTCATCCTTCTCTTCCCCCACCCCCTCATCCTTCTCTTCCCCCACCCCTCATCCTTCTCTTCCCCCAACCCCCTCATCCTTCTCTTCCCCCCCCCCCGCATCCTTCTCTTCCCCCACCCTCATCCTTCTCTTCCCCCACCCCCTCACCCCCTCATCCTTCTCTTCCCCACCCCCTCATGTTCCTTCTCTTCCCCCACCCCCTCATCCTCATCTCTTCCCCCACCCCCTCATCCTTCTCTTCCCCCACCCCCTCATCCTTCTCTTCCCCCACCCCCTCATCCTTCTCTTCCCCCACCCCCTCATCCTTCTCTTCCCCCACCCTCATCCTTCTCTTCCCCCTCATACTTATCTTCCCCCCCCCCCCTCATCCTTCTCTTCCCCCACCCCCTCATCCTTCTCTTCCCCCACCCCCTCATCCTTCTCTTCCCCCACCCCCCTCATCCTTCTCTTCCCCCACCCCCTCATCCTTCTCTTCCCCCACCCCCTCATCCTTCTCTTCCCCCACCCCCTCATCCTTCTCTTCCCCCACCCCCTCATCCTTCTCTTCCCCCACCCCCTCATCCTTATCTTCCCCCCACCCCCTCATCCTTCTCTTCCCCCACCCCCTCATCCTTCTCTTCCCCCACCCCTCATCCTTCTCTTCCCCCACCCCCTCATCCTTCTCTTCCCCCACCCCCTCATCCTTCTCTTCCTCCACCCCCACATCCTTCCTCTTCCCCCACCCCCTCATCCTTCTCTTCCCCCACCCCCTCATCCCTTCTCTTCCCCCCACCCCCTCATCCTTCGCTTCCCCCACCCCATCATCCTACTCTTCCCAGACCCCATATCAGTTCTCTTCCCCCACCCCTTCATCCTTCTCTTCCCCCACCCCCTCATCCTTCTCTTCCCCCACCCCCTCATCCTTCTCTTCCCCCAACCCCCTCATCCTTCTCTTCCCCCACCCCCTCATCCTTCTCTTCCCCCACCCCCTCATCCTTCTCTTCCCCCACCCCTTCATCCTTCTCTTCCCCCACCCCCTCATCCTTCTCTTCCCCCACCCCCTCATCCTTCTCTTCCCCCACCCTCCTCATCCTTCTCTTCCCCCACCACATCATCCTTCTTTTCCCCCCCCCCCACATCCTTCTCTTCCCCCACCCCCTCATCCTTCTCTCCCCCCCCCCCCTCATCCTTCTCTTCCCCCACCCATCATACTTCTTTCGCCTGAACCCAGCATCCTTCTCTTCCCCCACCCCCTCATCCTTCTCTTCCCCCACCCCTTCATCCTTCTCTTCCCCCACCCCTTCATCCTTCTCTTCCAACACCCCCTCATCCTTCTCTTCCCCCACCCCCCTCATCCTTCTCTTCCCCCACCCCCTCATCCTTCTCTTCCCCCACCCCCTCATCCTTCTCTTCCCCCACCCCCTCATCCTTCTCTTCCCCCACCCCCTCATCCTTCTCTTCCCCCACCCCCTCATCCTTCTCTTCCCCCACCCCCTCATCCTTCTCTTCCCCCACCCCCTCATCCTTCTCTTCCCCCACCCCCTCATCCTTCTCTTCCTCCACCCCCTCATCCTTCTCTTCCCCCACCCCTCATCCTTTTCTTCCCCCCCCCCCCTCCTCCTTATGTTGCCCCACCACATCATCCTTCTCTTCCCCCACCCCCTCATCCTTCTCTTCCCCCACCCCCTCATCCTTCTCTTCCCCCACCCCCCATCCTTCTCTTCCCCCCCCCCCTCATCCTTCTCTTCCCCCACCCCCTCATCCTTCTCTTCCCCCACCCCCCTCATCCTCCTTTTCTTCCATCCCCCTCATCCTCGTCTTCCCCATCCCCCTCATCCTCATCTCTTCCCCCACCCCCTCATCCCCTTCCTCTTCCCCACCCCCTCATCCTTCTTCTTCCCCCTTCCCCCTCATCCTCTCTTCCCCCACCCCCTCATCCTCTCCCCACCCCCTCATCCTCCTTCCCCTTCCCTCATCCTCCTCACCCTCTCGTCCCCTTCAACCTCTTCATCCTCCCCTTCCCCCTCGTCCCCCTTTCCTCTTCCCTTCGTCCCCACTCATCCTCTTCGTCCCTTCCCCCTTCTCCTTATCGTCCCCCTTCCTCTTCATCCTCATCCTTCCTCTTCCTCTCTCCCCTTCCACCCCTCATCCTCTTCCTCTTCGTCCCCCCTCATCCTCTTCCCTCTTCCTCTTCCCTCTCGTCCCCCTTCCTCTTCCCCTTCGTCCCCCTTCCTCTTCGTCCCCCTTCCTCTTCCCCTTCGTCCCCCTTCCTCTTCCCCTTCGTCCCCCTTCCTCTTCGTCCCCCTTCCTCTTCGTCCCCCTTCCTCTTCCCTCTCGTCCCCCTTCCTCTTCCCCTTCGTCCCCCTTCCTCTTCCCCTTCGTCCTTCTCCGTCCCTCCTTCCTCGTCCCCTTCCTCCCTTCCTCTCTCTCCTCTTCCCTCTCTTCCCCTTCGTCCCCTTTCCTCTTCCCTCTCGTCCCTCTTCCTCTTCCACCCCTAAAACTCCTCCCTCTCATCCTCGTCCTCTCTCCTCCCCCTCCTTCTCGTCCCTTCCTCCTCCTCCCCCTCCTAATCCTCTCTCCTCCCTCTCCTAATCCCCTCTCCTCTCCCTCCTCATCTCCTCTCTGTCCCCTTTTCCTCTCCCTCATCCTCACTTCTCCCCCTCATCCCCCCTCCTCCTTCTCGTCCCCTCTCTTCCCCCTCATCCTCGTCCCCCTCCTAATCCTCTTCCCCCTCCTAATCCTCGCCCCCCTCCTAATCCTCGCCTCCTCCTAATCCTCGCCTCCTCCTAATCTTCGTCTTCCTAATCCCTCTTCCTCGTCTCCTCTTCCACACGGTTTTATGTTTTTGCTTTTTTATGTAGTCTTTATTGAATAATATTTTCGCCTGTGCAAATAAAGTCGTCTTCTGTGTGTTTCAATTCCAAAATATGGGAGAACGAAAAATAAATTTGGTGAGCTCCGGGATTGAGTAACAGGGCATCATAAGGCCCGGGTGTCGAGCAGTGGTACAAGCTTGCAGTTGTTGCCACCAGGTGGCAGCACCAGTCTTGTCAGGAACAGCAAAACATAAGACCCCTTCCCTGTGCAACCAAAAATACTGTAGTTCAAAGGATGACCAATAGATGGCAGCACCATTGTTAGTGCTGCCATCTATTGGTCATTCTTTGAACTATCTTTGGTTGCACAGGGAAGGGGGCTTATGTTTTGCTGTTCCTGACAAGACTGGTGCTGCCATCTGGTAGAAAATATGTGAACTAATTGTACCAGTGGTGCCATCTGGTAGAAAATATGTGAACTGATTGTACCAGTGGTGAACACCAAGGCGTCATTCCCCCCTGTTCATCCCTGGGCCTGGTAAGTATTGTCTTGTACACTACTACAGAGGATACAGGAAACAGGGTAGGTAGTATTGCCACCACTTTATTTGGTACTCCAGTGTTCAACACGTTACATTCAAGGTACATTGTATATGAGGTTCAGGGCTGTGAAAAAGAATGCAAATAATGAAGGGAGAGAAATGTTAATGGAGAGAGAGGGAGGGAGAGAGAGAGAGAGAGAGAGAGAGAGAGAGAGAGAGAGAGAGAGAGAGAGTCACACGGGGAGGGGGGATTCTTTTCTCAATTCATGACTCACAAAAAATCAAAGATACTTTCTGTGGACTCAACCATTCCATATAAAGACACAATACTGGATAGTAGTAGTAGTAGTAGTTCTAGCCACAAGTTCATCTGAAGTATGAACCCAGTGGAGTAGAGGCTGAAATTATTGTGTAACTGATTATTTTCCAAAGCAATCTCGGTATTGATAAAGGGAAGACAGTATGGGTAGGAGAGAGAGAGAGGGGGTGGGAGGGCAGGATAGACAGGGTGACGGGGGTATGGGATATGGGCAGGACATCTGAGACAATGTAGTGATAAATTACTGGTGAT
>NW_027642864.1:0-49995 GCF_032717465.1 Coenobita brevimanus
TCTAGTGGGTTAAGGCCTTCCAAAGATCTGTAAAAGTTGAAATCCAAGGTATGGTTGGTGCCTATTGCCTGGACTGAGGGACTAGACTCTTTTTACTCTAACTTAGCTGAACACTGCCATCTCTCCATCTCACATGCTGTGGCAATAGAGCAGCACTTGAATATGGCTCAGGTCACGAAGAAGTGCTATGGAAATGACACAGAGAGCAGTGGCATTGTCTTTTTCAAACACTGACCCGCATGGTATAAGCTGCATAAGGACAAAACTCTGGACCCAGTTAGAGTGAAGAGAGTATAGTAAGGACTGGAGAATGGAGTACAGTAGAATGCAATATATAGAAGCATGAAAATAGGTTGGGACAAGTCTATTTGGTTTTCAGTACCAGTTGTATGGAAAAAAAGTTATATCTATGGGAATTTTTAAAAGTCCGTTAATACCAGTCTCATGAAAAAAGCCTTTACCATTAGCAGTTTGTTTTAAATTTCCCGTTGCACTTATATGGAAAAAGTTGTGAGATTTTGGCCCTAATTCCCCGTGCTAGATTTATGGAAGTTATATTTTAGTAGGTATCTAGTTATTTAAAAAGTTTTGTCGGGAAAGTTTTAATACTTCGGTAAATATTTAGCAATTTACTCAGTTTTGGTAAACATTTAGCAATTTACTCTCAGTTTTATGGAAAGTTTTACTCATTCACAATGGCATGTGTGTGGAATAAGTGGTAATATTTTTGGTAATTTACAGAAGCATGAAGATGGAAAGGTTTTGGTATTTTGGCAGAGTTTCTAGGTTATATTACTAGCGTCATAGGGAATATATATATGTTAAAATAAATATGTGTTATTGTGGAATAGATAGCGATGTAATGAGAACTACCTGCACCTTATGTACACTTTCCTCCTGTGTAAGTACAGATTTTTGTATGTCAGGCGAGAGGTCTTTTTGTCATCCCTTGTCTCTCCCTTTTTTTCTTTTCCCCACCTCTTCCCTACCTTCTTAAAGCTTGTAATTTCCCTCACGTAGCACTGTTAAAGTCTCAGACCGTGTCAGCACCAAATGTTTACCGACAGGCTGGTGCTGGTAGGGAATTTGTCTCGTTGTAACCCACTGTAACCGCAGGAGTTAAGAATAGACTCGAAAAGTTTTGAAATACAGGATGTGAAAGCAATTGGATGCTAGAGGGATGGGAATGGTCACCCTGGCAACACAGACACTAGACTGTATTACTGCTATACATTTTCTATAGTGATTTATTCTGCACATCACACCTCAGTATCTGCTTGTATGATATGGACACAAATAATTCGGTGTCAAAATGATATTAATGTCATGGAAGAGAATTCTAAACTGAAAGACGAGATATACATCGCTAAGGAAGAGGTGCGAGGGAAGAGGGTGAGTGTAAGTTGGTGTAGGTGGGAGTGGTCTGACGCTGCATACTGTCAGCAGTGGCCTCGGCTAAACAACTTTCAGAAGCTTTTGTCTTTACTCAGTAACGACCCTCTTTCCACGGTTCACCATCCCCCTCTCATCAGTTCTCCCGCATCTTGTTTCTGCATCTCGTTCTCACTTTTTTCATTCTTTCCCCAACCACCTCACTTTAGCACACTCCTAGTCAGTTTGTCACTTACACCTTGTTCCTGGGCACCCTCTCCTTCTCCTCCCAAACACCCCACTCTGGAAACACGCCTACACCTACCCACTCCCAACTACACCCAGCCATACCCACCATTCCACACCTGTACCCACATTCAACCTATAACTACCCACACCAACCTACATCCACCAATGCCTTCCCACACCGACCTACATCCCCCATACTCACCTACGCCTACCTGTATCCCTCTACAATCCCTACACGCGTCCACATGCAACTGTACCCAGCTACACACATTTACACCTACCTACACCAATTCACACCAGTGTCCATCCACCCACGCCCACCAACAACCACTCACACAAACCCACAAACACCCACATCCATCAACACCCATCCCGGGACTCCTACACCCACTCACACCCTTCTACCCCCACCCACACTGACATACACCCATCAACTCCCATCTACACCTACCCCTACCCACACCCAAAGCAGTAAATATTTTTAATGTGAGAGTTGAGTCTGCGTTGCCATGGAAACCACTCGTTTTTCCACCAACAGGAGCGACGTTCGTCATCCTCTCTCCTCGGTGGCCAAAAAATGACGATATTTCCATTATCTTTTTCGACTGTTTCTTTGGGGCAGGAGGGTGGGTATGTGAATAGTACAATACATACAGCACTTATTTATTGCAGACGTTGCGGATAAAGATTATTAAAGCAAAATAATATGCTACACAGTGTTCTCAAGTATAATAAGACCAGCAGCCTGCCGATTAAATCTTAACTCCTTGCAAAATTACTGAGGCGTCTTGTTTTTAGTCAGCTTAGAGTTCATGAAGGTTTAATATAATAACGACTATTTTTATGCCATTGGCTCTAATTTTACTACTACTCATATTATAATAGAATCTAATTTCGTAAATCCCTAGCACACTGAGATCTGGGAACTGTGTGGTGTTCTGAAACCTCGAGGTGTTGGTTGAACTCACAAATGTCTTTGGTCGAGCTGATTCGTTGATTCAATTCAGCGAGATCAGATAACCTCCGTGTTTGAACTACACTCTCATATGACTCTATTTTCACTAAGCCACAACAGCACATCAGTACGGTTAATTACCATATATTATCAGCGACAAATACCTCAAGGAGCGTTAAAAAACAATCCCTGTTCTGGATCTTTCTGCTGAAATGATGAAGCTAGAATTGGCAGTCTTTGGCATCCATTGTTGGGCCAGGGAGACCAACGCAACACAGAAATTACAAGAGTGATATCTTTGCGATTTTTTTCATTTAAGAGATAATTTTGTCATATTCCCTGTATACGCAGGGAAACCCCTATGCCCAGTCGGTGAACGTCAGTGTCGCTCTTGGAGGGGTAGGGTGTACATCTGCGTCGGTTAGCCCCTGGCGCTAGGCCGTCTACCTTCACACTGGCTTCATCTCCACCTTGCTCCATACCAACATCCCGGGCAACATCTCAGTCACCGTAAGTTAGGTGGAGTGTGTAGACGCGTGCCGCCCAGCTCCTGGTTACTCACAGCATACCAGTGCTACACCAGTCCCGCGTCATGGCAAGTAAGGAATAGTGTTTCGCTGAGGGTGGGAGATGGAGAGAGGATTATTGAGAGAAGCATGTGGAGTTAAAAGGAAAAACAGACTGACAAATGAGGAAGTGAAGGAGCGTTGTGGTGTGGATGTGGATGTGACAGAAAGCGTTAGGAGAAATACACAGTTGGTTTGAGCGAGATTACCGAGGAGAGTGTATGTGAGTGAGGTGGAGGGGGGGAGGAGAGGGTGGGGAGGCAGAGGATGAGATGGAGGGATGGGATGGAGGTATGAGAGGGAGAGGGGTGTGAACTGGAGGGGAGAGCAGTGAAATGGGGGTGGGGAGCGCAGGTCGATAAGGAGGCGGTGTCTGTGTCCACTGCTTACGAGATAAAAACGTCATGCAATATATAGACAGAAATCATGGTGTAGTGTTAATAATTGTTCTTTATTCCTCATTTTATTTTGTATTAATCTCGTCATCTTTGTACTTATTGTTTTTAATATGCAGCGAAATAACGGGAACTACTGTATCATGTATTAACCTTAGTATCTCTGCCTTATGACATTCAGTTCCTTCTCCTCCTCCTCCTCCTCCTTTTCTTTCCTCTCCTGTCCTCTCCTCTTCTTCTCCTCCTCCTCTTCCATCTTTTTTCCTCTCTTTTTTTCCTCTTCCTCCTCTTTCTTCTTTCCTTGTCCTCCTCTCCATTCCACTTTCTCCTCCTTATCATTTCCCACTTCCTCCTTTGTCCTCTTCCCGCTCATTCTCTTTCCCTTGTCACCCTCGTCTTTCTTTTCCTCATTTCCTCCTCCTCCTTCTCCTCCTCCTCCTCCTCCTCCTCCTCCTCCTCCTCCCTCTCGAAATCGACGAAAAGATAAATTACAGCACACACAAATAAAAACAGCAACACGTGAAGCGAGAGACGTTCTGCCATTGAGCTACGTGAAATAAGCCACAAAATCTGGGACGAGTAAGAGTGAAATATATATGTACCCTGTGGACTACTGTGCTGTCTGTTTGAGAGAGAGAGAGAGAGAGAGAAGGGGGGGAGGAAGTTGAAAAAATTAATATCCTTTTTTTTTTGTGTCAAAATATCACCATGATTTTTTTATGCAGTTGCAATAAAGGTTAATTGTGTCCAGTCATAACGTAGCAGGATTTGTACTGTGTGTGTGTGTGTGTGTGTGTGTGTCTTCAGTTTCCATAATTGCCTTTCGTCCCCCTGTGTGTGTGTGTGTGTGTGTGTGTGTGTGTGTGTGTGTGTGTGTGTGTCTTCAGTTTCCATAATTGCCTTTCGTCCCCCTGTGTGTGTGTGTGTGTGTGTGTGTGTGTGTGTGTGTGTGTGTGTGTCTTCAGTTTCCATAATTGCCTTTCGTCCCCCTGTGTGTGTGTGTGTGTGTGTGTGTGTGTGTGTGTGTGTGCAGTTTTCATAATTACCTTTCGTCTCCCTTTTTCTGTGTGTGTGTGTGTGTGTGTGTGTGTCTCTTCAGTTTCCATAATTGCCTTTCGTCCCCCTGTGTGTGTGTGTGTGTGTGTGTGTGTGTGTGTGTGTGTGTGTGTGTGTGTGTGTGTGTGTGTGTGTGTGTGTGTGTGTGTGTGTGTGTGCAGTTTTCATAATTACCTTTCGTCTCCCTCTTTCTGTGTGTGTGTGTGTGTGTGTGTGTGTGTGTGTGAGTATAGGTCCATTGGCAGTGGATCAGTCCAACACTGTGGCTAATATCAACCCACTGGGCATTAAGGTGTGCCATTTACCTGCCCCGATTGGCACACTGGTGGATTTAACCCCGTCCATTTATTTGCGTTGACTGTACCTTTTACTCTCTCTCTCTCTCTCTCTCTCTCTCTCTCTCTCTCTCTCTCTCTCTCTCTCTCTCAGATGATTATACTCAGCAGAGGAGACTAAGGAGGTTTGGGTGTATGGGTGTGAGATGAGCTGAGGTGTTGATTTGGCCATGTAGAGAGGATGGAGTATATGAGACTGACAAGGAGAGTGTGTGTGACTGAGGTGGAGGGAAGGAGGAGGAGCGGCAGACCAAGGATGAGGTGGAGTGATGAGGTGGAGACGTATATGAGAAGGGAGTGTGAGTTGGAGAGAATGAGGCCTGTCAGTGGAGGACAGGGTGACACTGAGGTGGAAGATTTGAGTTTCAGTAGGTGTAGATTTGGCCATATAGAAATACAGGTTACTCATCCAAAGTGGCATTATACACACACACACACACACACACACACACACACACACAGTACAGGGAACCTCTACAAATTGTAAGAAGCAGACAAGAAACATTCAGATTTTATGGATCTACAGTAAGAAGTGTGAACGTCGGGGGTAGGGTTGCGAGAGGCAGACCGAAAAAGACCTGAGACGAGGTCATAGAGTGTGACTTCAGGGATAAGGGACTGAATAGGGAGGCTGCCAGAGATCAAGCAGCGTGGAGAGCCATCATGTGACTAAGGCCGACGCATGCAAGCTTATTGGAGCTTTTATAAAAGATACGATACGATCACAGTACAAAGCAACTGATTAAGCAAGAAATAACTTAGTGTAGAATCCGAATGCAGTATAGATATCGCTGGGAAATAAGCCAGGAAAGATGTGATAAACTGTAGATTAGCTGGAAAGAATGGAAAACACAATCCACTGAGTGTCCACATATAGAGCCACATGGAAATTTATATTAGACCACCGCCATTAAGAAATAAAAGGACCTTTGAACATGAGGCAACGTAAGAACAAGAGAGAGAGAGAGAGAAAATAAAAACGAAACGACAATGGACGGTATAAAGATTCGTCAAAGTTACATAAGGGTCCCCTACATTTTGTGGGAATTTTCTTTATTGCAAGCCCCGCCCCCAATGCGGCGTCTACCTGTCTGCCTCTACCCATTTAAAACCCCCATGCCCAGTCAGCGACCCTCAGTGTCGCTCTTGGTGTAGTTGGGTGTATATCTGCTTCGATTAGTGCATGGCGCCAGGCCGTCTACCTCTGCGTACCAGTGCCACCAGTCTCGCGTCATGGCAAGTGAGGAATACCTGTATATTCTTGTTTCGCTGAGGGTGGGGGAAGGAGAGAGGATTACTGAATGGAGCATGTGGAGTAAAAAGGAAAGACAGACTGACACATGAAGTGAAGGAGCGTTGTGGTGTGGATATGGATGTGACAAAAAGCGTTAGGAGAAATACACAGTTGGTTTGGCCATGTGGAGAGGATGGAGAGCGAGACTAACGAGGAGAGTGAGGTGGAGGAGAGGGTGGGGAGGCAGAGGATGAAATGGATGGATGGGATGGAGGTATGAGAGAGAGGGGTGTGAGCTAGAGGGGAGGGCATTGAAGTGGGAGGGGGGAGGGCACCACTGCTTACGAGATGGAAGCGTCGGTGTGGTGTTAATAATTGTTCTTTATTCTTCATTTATTTTGTATTAATCTCGTCGTCTTTGTACTTATTGTTTTTATATTGCTGAAAAGTAACAGGAACTACTGTATCATGTATTAACCTTTGTATCTCTGCCTTATTACATTCATTTCCTCCTCATCACTCACTCTTCACTCACTCTTGGTGTGGCCGGATGTGCATAGGGTTCATTAAACAGAAAACCATTGTGACCAGTGATTAGTTTGATTCTTAGGATGTACCTTGATGTATATCCTGTATTATTATGTTTCCTGTAAGCCAAGAAACCATTTACAACGCTGGGTGGTAACCATATAAGCAAACCATACGTGTTCCCTACGTGTCAACAAGTGGGTTGGTAGAGGGTTAGTGCCCCTCCCCGTAACACAAATAACTCAAAGTCAAATGGCCACCCCTTACGGGATTATGGCGTCTGGCAATAGATAGATAGATAGATTATTATTATTATTATTATTATTATTATCATCACTCATCTTAAATGTCAGGACCAACTTGCCTAGCCCCGGGCTCCTATGCTCCTCATGGGACAACATAGGATTGGACAATGGATGGATGGCGCTACAGTGCCTGCCACACAGCTTATAATGTGACCTCTTGTAGGTTGTACCATCCACTCGTGTGATAATTTTCTTTGCTATTTACCTCTTACGCTTATAGATTAGTTACTTACAGGAGCAGTCTAGCCTGGACTAACCTACCTTAAGTTTTCCCTTCATATGCATGTTTGTTGTTGTCTGTCTATCTATCTATTGCCAGACACCTTAATCCCGTAAGGGGTGGCCACAAACAAATCGCCTCCATGTCCCCCTGTCCCCCTGCCATTTCATTGCCCTGCTCCCAGCTCACACAGCCTTCTGCAGTTAAACTTGCATGTTCATAGTTACGGTCTTTGTTCTTCCAGGTTTTTGTAGCTACACTTTCATGTTCTTGATGTGCTGTGTTCTGTCGGTGTCATATTCTGTGTTTATGTGCTTTTTTTTGCCTCCTTTTTCTGTAGTAGTTTACTTGTCTGGGATATGCAAGGGGTGCGTAGTTCGTGGCGGTTGGGATATGCTAGGGGTGCGTAGTTCGTGGCGGTTGGGATATGCAAGGGGTGCGTAGTTCGTGGCGGTTGGGATATGCTAGGGGTGCGTAGTTGGTGGCGGTTGGGATATGCTAGGGGTGCGTAGTTGGTGGCGGTTGGGATATGCTAGGGGTGCGTAGTTGGTGGCGGTTGGGATATGCTAGGGGTGCGTAGTTGGTGGCGGTTGGGATATGCAAGGGGTGCGTAGTTCGTGGCGGTTGGGATATGCTAGGGGTGCGTAGTTCGTGGCGGTTGCATACCAGGTGGCTGTTGGGGAGCCTTCATTTACACAGGTTTCGTGGTCAGCTTGGTTGTGGGCTGATGCTATGTTTAATATTTTCTTTTTGATTTGTGAGTGGCTAAGCGTGACTTCGATATCGATGTGGGGACAGTTTGTGGCTTGTTTGGCTGCGTTGTCTGCTTTTCATTTCCGCTTATGCCTACGTGGCTGGAGATCCAGTGTATGATTATAGTTTTTCTTGCTGATATTTGGTATGCCGTGTTGACAATGGTGCTGCAGATGTTGGTATTGTCGTAGCGGTCTGGTTGGCGTAGTACTTGTATTGCAAAGAGGGAGTCAGGGTGTATAATGATGGCTGGCTATACAGTGGTGTTTTTGGCTTCTATTAGGGCTTCACGGATAGCTATGAGTTCAATGAGGAGGGTTGATGCTCCGTCTGTGATTCGCCAGGCTGCTGTCTTGTTCCCGCAGATGAAGGCGGCTCCTGCTTTGGCTGGATTAACAGATCCGTCGGTGTAGTATGTGATGAAGTTGGGGGGAGTGAGGTGAGCGATGAGTTCTAGGCTGAGTTGGCGTATTTCTTCTGTGGGGGTGTTGGCTTTGGCGGAGGAGTGTGGAGTTATTAGTTTGAAAGGGGGTGAAGCCCAGGGGGGTGGCTGCCGGTATTCTGGGTCGGGAGCAACTGGTTCTTGTTGTATGACGGTGTCGAGGTTGAAAAGTCGGATGGCTTTCACAGTGCAATGGGTCCAATTTTGTTTCAGCAGATCAGGGTGAAGGTTGATGCTGGCTCGGACTCGTGTTAGGGGTGGGAGAGGTGTCGCACTGTGGGTTATTTTCGTTACGATTCCTGCAGCTCTAGCTTTGATTCGGTGTTGAATGGCTTCGATCCTGCACTCCACGCGGAGATTGCAGAGGCGTGTCCATCTGGGTGAGTTGGCCATGATAAGGAGTGCCTTGTTTTGGGTGGTTTCGAGTTTTTGGATTAGGGTGGGGTTTGCGCCGACGGGTATAGGGGCACAATAGTCGATGACGGAGCGAATAGCTTGGATGTCAAATAGTCTGAGGACTTTATATGAGGCCCCATTGCTCTTGTCTGTAAGGGATCTGAGGGTGCTGAGTCTAAGGTTTGTTCTCTCTTTTAGGAAACTGATTTTGATTTTGAAGGATAGATTGGAGTCGATCCACACTCCGAGATAAAGGTGAGAGTTTACATATTCGATTGCATTGTAGCCGAGATGTAGAGGACGTGAGGAGGGGGGTTGCATGCCCAGTGCTAGTGCTTTGATTTTTTGGGTGTTTATAGATAGACCGAGATCTATACATCCTTGGTGGAGTTGGGAAAGGGTTCATTGAGCTTTGTCATAGAGGGGACATCGGTTTACTATTAGAGCTAGATCGTCGGCATAGCAGAGGACGCGTATGTCTGGGCCGATGTTTGTTTGTAGGAGACTGTCCATGAGGGTGTTGTAGAGAGTTGGGCTGATTATACTGCCCTGTGGAGTGCCGTTGATGTGTCTGTGGAAGGTGGAAGAGTGTCCTTGGAAGCGTACGAGAGCTTCTCGATCTCTGAAGAAGTCCTCGAGCCAGCCGAGGAGGCGACCCCCAATTCTCTTGCTGGCAAAGGTAGAGAGGATCGCCTCGGGACAGGCGAGCTCGAAGACTTTTTCGAGATCGAGAAAGATGACTCGGCTCTTCTCGTTGAGTACTTCTGCCATGAATGTGGTGAGGCATTCTGCTGTCCCCCTTCCTCTGGTGTATGCAAACAGCTATTGGAGTGGCGTGGGTGTGCTCCATTGCAGACGTTGGTGGACCATCCTTTCCATGTTTTTTCCGAGGCAGCTGAGGAAGGATATAGGTCTGTAGTTACCAAGGTCTTTGGGTTTAGGGATTGGTTGAATGGCAGCCTTTTCCTTTGCAGAGGGAAGTTTGGCTAAAGTCCAGAAGTGATTTACGAGGTTGAGAATGGCAGTGGTGGCATTCGGTCCAGCGTGGGATAGCATGGAGTAGGTGATTTGGTCAATACCGGGGGCTGTGTCGCTGCTGGTTTTGAGTGAACGATGGAATTCTTGGATAGTAAAGGTTTGGTCTGTTTGGGCAGGGGTGTTTTTAGCGAGGTGTATTCTTGCAGCGCACTCGGCGTGTAGGGTGTTGAGGCGGTTTTGTATGTGTCGTGGGGTGCAGAACGGAGAGGTTTGATGGGCGAAAAGTGACGCTATTCTTTCGGCCTCTTCCTGAGGGTTGAAGGGTGTCGTGGGACGGGGTTGTGGGAGTTTAAGATGGCTCTGAGTGTTTTCCAAATGTGGCCTAGGCTGATGTTGGCGCTTAAGGATCTGCACCACTCCAGCCATTTGTTATCTCGGATGGCTTGTTTTTCTTTAACGTATGCTGAATGACTGCCTTAAGATGTTGTCTGTTTTTGGGGGTGGGGTGGACTTTGTATGTTTTTCTGGCACTGTTAGCGCGATGGTTTAACTCTTTGACTCTGTCATTATAATACCAATAGTCCTTGAAATGTAGCTGTTTGTGAGGGGTTGTAGAAATTGCAATTTCGGCGGCAGTGGTGAAGGCTGCTGAGATTTGTTGTTCGTGTTCGTCCAGGTTGTCTGAAGGTTCGAGTTGGGTTATGATTTCTTCCAGTGAGGCTGTGAAGAGTCTCCAATTGGCTTTTTTTGTGCACCACCTAGGCGGGGGTCCGGGGGGGGGGGTCGGGGTAGTGGGGGGAGATTACGCGTGCATACGATGGCGAAGTGATCTGATGTCAGGGTTGGGTGGGGATCCCATTCAGTGTGTGTTGCGATTCCTGTGGTTAGAAGCGTGAGGTCGAGTCTGCCACCTTGTAAGTGTGTGGGAGCGCCTTGTAAGTGTGTGGGAGCGCCTTGTAAATGTGTGGGAGCGCCTTGTAAGTGTGTGGGAGCGCCTTGTAAGTGTGTGGGAGCGCCTTGTAAGTGTGTTGGGGTCATTTAGGAGTTGTATGCCAGGAGTGAGGGTTAGGAGTTCTGATATGTGTCGTCCTGTGGGGTTGGTGGGGGATGTGGATCCTAGGCAGGGGTGATGGGCGTTCAAGTCGCCTTTGATTAGCGTCATTTCATTGGCTGCGAGGGTGAAGAGTTCTGCTAGGACGAGGGCGGCGCTGGGTTTGCGATAAATGTTGAAGATTTTTAGGGGAGTGTTGGCTAAGGTGATGGATACACCCTGAATTTCGACCTCTTCTCCTCAGTGTGGTGGCTGTGGGATTTTATTTGCCTGAATGTGATTACGTATGAGAATGGCACAGCCTCTGGGGCCGCCCCGGGAGTGCGGAAGGAGAAAGAAGTTAAAGCTCTTTAGCTTGAGGGAATGTTGTTCGGTGATGAGGGTTTCTTGTAAGAGGAAGATGTCTGTTTTGTCTCTGTGTGCAGCCTCGTGAAGAAGGATGAGTTTGTTCTGGCGCCAAGGATGTTCCATTGTATGATCTTTAGGTTGTGTGTTGGGGGTAGTGGGTTTGCTGTTTGGTTAGGACGGTGTTGTGGCCCGGTACTAATTAGGAGGGGGTATTTGGTCCGTCTGAACATTGTTTAGTCTTCTCTGGCTGTTGTGGAGTGTTCGTTGATCGGGAAATGGGAGCGAGGGCGTTCTCGTTTGTCTAGGCCCGCTGAAATGCTCCGTGGTTTGAGGCGTTGGGTTTGTGGAGGCGGGAGGGTTAGGCTGAGGTGATGAGGATTGGGTTTGTCTGGCTCTTTGTGAGAGGAGGCACTCGTTGCTAGGGTGTTTTTCTGGGTCGGGTACGGGGGTCGTTGTGGATTGTATTGGGTTTTGTCGATTTGGCTGAGGATCGCTGAACTGGGCGAGACTGTTGGAGAAGTGTGTGCCCTCTATCCAGGTGTCTGTCATGGTGTTGAGTGCTGGTGTGAAGAGCTGGGGGTTGAGGGGGCAGTGGAACTGAGCCCCAACACATTTTATGATGGCTAATCCGAGGTAACGGCAGGAAGATCGTAGGGTTTCTTTGGTTTGTGCTATTTGTTCTGGGTTCGTGACGAGGGGGTGCAGAAGAGATGGTGCTGTTGTTTCTGACTGAGGTGGAGGGGGAGCTGTTTGGGTTGCTGCTTCGTGTGTTATGTGGGCAGGAGACGGAGGCTCGCCAGAGGCTTTGGTCATACAGCGGGCGGCTTCCTCCACTTGTGGGTGTCAAATGATGGGGCGTAGGGGGTATTTGAGGGGGTAACCCATTAGGATCAGTTTTCGGGTGTTGAGTTGAGGGTCGATCTTCTGTAGTAGAATGGGTTGGTTTCCTGCCGTGTCGATCGTTGCTAGGAGGTTGAGGGGGTCTTCGTCGAGGGGAACCACGACCGTGCTGTTGTTCTGGCCAGGTATGATTGTGATTTTTAGTTCGGGGTGTTCCTCTTCCAGGGCCAACAATGTCGTAGCTGGTTGGGAAGGGGTCCAGTCGTGGAATCTGGAAGCCTGGGAATTTGGATGGGGGTGAGGTTAGGGGTTTCCCTGAGACCATGGGCTGTCTTCTGTTGTAGGTGCTGGGTTGCGGTGATGGATGGCTTCTGGCCGAGGAAGTGGCGTTTCCCAAGGGTTGTGGCGTATGAGAGGAGGGGAGGGGGTTGCTGTATTATGATGGGTGTTCTCAGTGAAACAGCGGCTGTCTTCTTTTCCGCTCCTTCTTTTCTTGGAGGCCGGCTGGAAGACGTCGTCTTTGATGGTTGTGGTGGAAGGGGTGGAGGTGGATACAGTGCTGGCGGTTTCGTCTGGCATGAGGGCAGTAGTTGTTCGTGAAGCGAAAGTTTGAGGAGGCGGTTGTGCTGGTTGTGCGTGTTTCCTCTGTTGTGCTTGTGTTCATTGGCTCCTGATTGTGGGTGGTTTGGCTGGGAGGAGTAGCTTGCGAATTGTCCATGGGAACATGAAAGTCATCGTCGTTAGGTTCATAGCTTAATGTTTATGGCTGTAGCGGGGGGTTCTCCTTAGTTCCGATGTTAGGGAGTTGCTTCTTCGTTGCAGCAAGCTGAGGTGTGGGTGGCTGAGGCTTTCTTGCTCTGTTGTCTCCACGTTTCTGTCCCACTGCTTGTTTTTTGCAGATGAGCTTTGTGGATTGCCTCTGTGGATGGTCTTTGATCCCAATCTCGAGTCCATTGTGTGAGATAGTAAAGTTGGGTGCCAGGCCTACCTATGCCAGAGATCCTGGGCGCCGGGTTTTTACCTCCTCTGCCCTCTAGAGGACGTCTTGAGGAGGGACCCTGGCTCCTACTCCGGACTGCCCCTTGACGGGTAACCTAACCCTAACAGCGGGGTGCCTTCCTGTTACCCCCTGGCTCCCCAGTCACTCTAGTGACCCCCGTTGTGTCAGTCCTAAACGGCCTTCCCTCGGGGTTCAGTTCGTCAGTAGCGGGGTAACAGGAAATCCTACGGCAAAGTGGGCAAGGAGAGCAGGGGGTAAGGGGGGATAGCATGTACTGAGTATGTGTGTGTGTGTATGCCTGATGTTTGAAGAGGATTGGGAGGAGGAGTGAGGCAAGAGGAGAAGTGTGCGAGGATCAAAGCTCTACCTGACTGCAGTATACAGCCGCCAAGAGAGGCAGTGTATATCTGCAGTCGAGGTGAAGGAAATCTTGGTAGAGACGATGGTGATAATGCAGGGTCGGGAGGTGGTGTGGGCAGAGTAAGTGAAACCTGGGTAGCAATGTCCGTAGAGTTTTATGCAGGACTGTGCTGCTGGGAGAGACGTCTTTTCTCGGCAGCTGCTCGACCGGATCTGTGGGAGGTATATGAGAGAGCGAGGGTGAGCTGGGAGCAGGGCAGTGAAATGGCGGGGGACGGGGCGACATGGAGGCATTTTGTTTCTGGCCACCCCTTACGGGATTAAGGCGTCTGGCAATAGATAAATAGTATTCAAAAGAGTATATGATATTTTGGCAGGCTCGTACAGTGATCCTGGCCACGCATTTAGCCAAACATGTGACCGACAGGAGGAAATGAAGCTCAGGGGCCCTTCCAACGATCAGACTCGGATATTGCAGCGGCTCTATCGCGGTGCTTTGTGTCGTCTTCTCGGTCACGTGTTTCACGCAAGTTTGGCCGCACCCTAAGAGTTGCTTGCTGCTGCAAAATGAATCTAGAGGTAATTCTTAGTCCTGTGGTCTCATCAGCTTAAGTACCGTATCCTTTCCTTAAGCTTTCTTCATAGCAATATCCCAGTACCCCTGCTTGTCGTAAGAGGCGACTAAAAGAGGCCTTTTTGTCCCCCATTTTTCTCTCCTTACTGTCCTCTTCTTCTCCTCTGTCCTACCTCTGTTCTTGATATTTCCTTGTTTCTCCCGGCCTATATTTTCCCTCTACTTCTGCATTGCCATATAGCCATATTATGGCTCGGTGCTTACTCTTGATTATTCCTTCCTTCCTTCCGTAGCGGTATTTTGTGTTTATTGCTCCTAGATACTGTACTGTGTTGTCTGCAATTTGTATTTTTGTGATGTCAATGAAGACTGAGTGAATAACATACAAGAATGCATTAACTAACCAGATATTTAAATAAATTGGTAAGATACAGGTATTAGGGAGTTGGCATGTGTGGTAAGCAGATTTCTGGAGAGTCATTGAAGGGAGGAATGACGGAAAATGAGAGAGAGGGAGAAGGAGAGAGAGAGAGAGAGAGAGAGAGAGAGGAGTTTGGGGTGAGTTTGGGGGGTTGTGTTGGTTCTGTTTGGGGTGTGTTTGGGGGGTTGTGTGGGTTCTGTTTAGGGTGCGTTTCAGGGGTTGTGTGGGTTCAGTTTGGGGTGCGTTTGGGGGGTTATATGGGTTCTGTTTGGGGTGTGTTTTTGATGTGTTTGGGGGGTTGTGTGGGTTCGTTTTGGGGTGTGTTTGGGGGGTTGTGTAGGTTCTGTATAGGGTGTGTTTGGCATGTGTTTGGGGGGTTGTGCGGGGTCTATTTAAGGTGTGTTTGGGGGGGGTTGTGCAGCTTTTTTTGGGGGGTGCGTTTGGAGGGGTTGTGTGGGTTCTGTTTGGGGTTTATTTTAGGGGGTCGTGTGGGTTCTGTTTGGGGGTTATTTTAGGGGGTCGTGTGGGTTCTGTTTGGGGTGTGTTTCGGTGTGTTTGAGGGGGATTGTGTGGGTTCGGTTGGGGGTGTGTTTGGGGGGGTTGTGTGGGTTCTGTTTGGGGTGTGTTTGGGGGGGTTGTGTGGGTTCTGTTTGGGGTGTGTATGTGTTTTGTAAGGAGTGTGTTTGGGGTATATTTTGAGTGTTTCGGGGGTGAATTTTGGATGTGTTTGAGGTGTGTTTGGTATGTGTTTAGGGTGTGTGTGCTTTTTTATTTTTTGGGGATGGGGGATGTACTTTGGGTGTAGACTATACATCCCAGATACACTCCATACACACCCCAAACACACATCCCAAACACATCCCAGATACACTCCATACACACCCCAAACACCCCCCCCAAACACATCCCAGATACACTCCATACACACCCCAAGCACACACCCCAAACACAACCCAGATACACTCTATACACCCCCCAAAACAACCCAGATACACTCCATACACACCCCAAAAACACACCCCAAACACAAACCAGATACACTCCATACACACCCCAAACACAACCTAGATACACTCCATACACACCCCAAAAACACACCCCAAACACAACCCAGATACACTCCATACACACCCCAAAATCGCACCCCAAACACAACCCAGATACACTCCATACATACACCTAATACACCCCCAAAACATCCCCATACACTGTCCCCCCTCGACCCCGACACACCCCTCAGACTAAAATTTCGGTAGTGAAACGTGGGTCGCTTTATCCGTAGACTTTTCCCCTGAACCGTGGCTGGTATGTCTGTTGACTTTTACCACAAACACTGTAGACGCCTTCACGTGGTGGCACTGATGAGAGAGAGAGACAGAAGACAGACAGACAGAGACAAAGAGAGAGAGAGAGAGAGAGAGAGAGAGAGAGAGAGAGAGAGAGAGAGAGAGAGAGAGAGAGAGGGACAGACAGACAGACAGACACAGACAGACAGAGACAGACTGAGAGACAGGAAGACAGACAGAATGAAACAGAGAGACAGACAGACTGACAAACAGACAGACAGAAAGAGACAGACAGACTGAGAGACAGGCAGACAGACAGACAGAAACAGACAGACAGACAGACAGACAGATGGACAGAAACAGACAAACAGACAGACAGACAAACAGAGTGGCTGGGGACGAGAGGCCAGAAGAGACGGGCTGGGGACGCGCCTGACGTATCGTATTCTCTCGTCTGGCGCGTCCCCAGCCCGTCTCCTTGACTCTCGTCCCTAGCCACTCCCTCCACTCCCTTCTCTCTCTCTCTCTCTCTCTCTCTCTCGATGGGTGACTTAAAACACACACACACACACACACACACACACACACACACACACACACACACACACACACACACACACACACACACACACACACACACACACACACACACAATACTCTCTAATGGAACTTGCTGGTGGGAAAATGTGTGTATGTAACTGGTGGTGTGAGAGGTTGCCATGGTAACACACAGGCACCTCCCACTAGTCAACCAAAGACTTCATTAGCGATATATTCTTGGACAATTTTTTTTTTTCTGGCCTATCAACCACACACACGTCCATGCATACATACAGACACGCTTTCATGCAAACGTACATATATATATATAATAATTATAATTTTATTTATTTTTTTGTTTTTTTATTTTTAAATATTTTTTCTTGGTTTTATATTTTTTATACCTTATATTATAAAGACAAACTAATCTAAATACCCTAAAACTAATCACCTAACAGACAAATCGCTAACCTATACTAAATCCTAAGAGACAAATAACTAGACCTACACTAATGGTAAAAATACCTCGACTAACAGAACACCATCAACTGCAGATATGTAATGCCTTTCTACATGACATACCTGCACTCATCACCTGGTGACTGTCAGTCGAGGCACAACCTAATATAGGGGACATCAATATATGAAAGGGAACCAGACGAGTCAGGAACATTTCCATATACGTCAGCTGTCGTCCCTAATTAAAATAACTTAAGCAAGATGGTATAATGTGTTTACATAATTTATACAAAAAGTGAAGAACCTCGCCCAGCAGACCACCATCGACTGCAAGTGCCCAATACCTTCCTATATTGCACACTTGCACTCATCAGCTGGTGACTGTCAGGCGAGGAACTTGGCTTAATGTAGGGGACATCTATATTAGAATAGATCAGTGGGAGGAGGAACTATTTAAAATATGTCAACTGTCAATCCTAATTAATATTACAATATATACATATTTACCGTTGATAAAAACCATAACCACACAGTAAAAAGGTCACATCACTCTGATCAGTCCGGTCTCTCTCAAGAAAGCCATCAATTTATCAGTCATAACAATGTCCCCATCACCCAGGATGGTGGAAAGGGTGAAAGGGACGTCTGCTGCGCCGCAGTAATTTATAAGTGAAGCACGTTCACGAATAAATCGCCGACAGCGCAGGATGGTATGACTGATAGATAACATCGCATCACAGATGTCACAGTGCGGTGGGAAGCGTCTTTCCATATAAGGTTTCATATGTGTTAAAATGGTGGCATTGAGACGTAACCGTGCCAACACTTTTTCTTCCAGGCGACTGGGGCAGTTGGCGGTGTCCCAGTCGCCCAGGGACGGCTTACAGGTTGGAATATTTAGTCTGGTCCACTGACCTTGCCACAGAAGATTTATTGATTTCTTTCCGAGAGATAGACTCGACCGTAGATCACGAGGAACGTCCCAAGTCTCCTCGAGCTCTACAGCCGACTTTGCAAGTAAGTCAGCCTTCTCATTGCCGTAGATACGACAATGACCAGGCACCCAGATCAGCGTGAATGACTTGTTGCATGAATGCAACTTATTAATGATGCGGCCCTGGATCTCGTGAGAGTCCGTAGTGCAAGATGCAATTGCCTGAAGGGCTGATTTTGAATCTGAAAATATGACAAATGAGTCATGCCTAGAATTGAGAGCATAGTCTATGGCTTTGTCAATAGCAAAAAGTTCTGAAGGAAACACAGATGTATGAGTCGGCAACCGATACCTGAGGGCACATTCAGTCGACCACACACTTGCACCCCTGTCGATGGTTAGCCCGCCGGTGAGGTTGTCTCCGATCCAGGCTCACCTGGTGTCGGGGCAGTTGCGGGAGAAGGGGCACAGGTCAGTGGTGGTTGGGTGACCCTCTTGCCCTGGGTCATTAGCCCCCCCGTTGTCCCTTCCTGGGGTGGTGGGATGGTGGTGGCCCGGTGGTGGGGTGGGGGGTGGCGGGGTGGATGGTCCGGCGGCGGGCATTTTATATATATTAATATCTTGAGACTCGGTGGCAGATATAATTAAAAAGGCGCATCTTACGTAGAGGTTAATGGATGATGATGCTATAAGCGATCATTTTCAACAGGTTTTACTCTAGATAATTAAAATTGTCTGACAGTAATATGAACAGAGGCAAAGAGACGTTCTCAGAGTGAAGTGGTTAATGTAAAGATAATGATAATGTTTAAGTATATAACACATAAGTGAAAAGAGTATAGTTAAAATGAAATATACAGTAAAGCAAATGTTACCGAGCATGATTGAAATGAGTCTTCTGTCTCTGACTGGAACTCTGTGAACCCTTGAAGCTCCGAATCCCATCAGTCACCCTCTAACCGAGAAAGGGGAGGACGCAGGTGCTGTGTGTATATTAACTCAGTGATAGGATTATAGTGTGTAAACAGCTTCCCCGTCTTCTTGAGGTACAGAAGGGTAAGCGAGGATACTGTTCATTCGTTCTTTGATAGCTACGAGTTCTCGCCGCTGCGCCAAATCGTCTGTATTAATCTGAAAAAGTAAAGATGCGTTGTGGTGTTGATGTGGATGCGCTGGAGGGTGTTGGGAGAGGTTAAGATTAAGAACTAAATTAAGACGAAGTATTGAAGGAGTCTGTATTATTTTTGTATTTTTTTTATGCAAGGAAGAATGAACCCAAGGCCATTTTTCCTGGATACCTCTATGACAGGTTTCCCTCATTTATTTATACAGTTTTCTTATCTTTTTTAATGTTCATTACATTTTTCCTGATGTTCTCTGCGTGTTCCTCTCCGCCAAATTCCTAACAGTAAGTGCCAGCAATACAATATACTAACACTATTTCATTTTTCAGAGAGAAGGAACCAAAGGCTGAACACCAACGCAAGATAGTCAAACAAGCAAGCCAACGTCAAGACCATGCTGTACCTGGACACACGGCTTTAGAAAAATGGAGGTCGAAGGCAGGGGGAGATGCACACCAAGTAAGAATGCTCAAGAGATAGAATTTTGGCAATGCAGGTGAGTGATTACAAGACACGTAGTATTTTTCCACATTATTTCATCAACTCCCCCACCTCTCTCTCTCTCTCTCTCACACACACACACACACACACACACACACACACACACACACACACACACACACACACACACACACACACACACACACACACACACACACACACACACACACACATTACATTAACCCTTCCACTACAGTGAGGAGATGGAAGGAGCACTTTGAGGATTTGTTGAATGTAGAGGGTGACAACAGTGCGAGTATAAGTGGTTGGGGAATGGCTGGGAGAAGGAGAGATGAGAGGAGGGAGGAAGAGATCAGTAGGGCGGAAGTAGTGGAAGCAATGAAGAAGATCAAGATGGGAAAGGCCCCAGGAATTGATGAAGTGTGTGGTGAAATGCTGAGGTATGGAGGTGAGATTGTTGTGGAATGGATATGCAAGTTGTGTAGATTGGCTTGGGAAGAGGGAAGGGTTCCAGAGGACTGGAAATCAGGTATAATTGTTCCTTTATACAAAGGAAAAGGGGAGAGAGAAGTATGTGGTAACCATAGGGGTATTTGCCTTCTTAGTGTGACTGGTAAAATATATGGTAGAATACTCATTGATAGGGTTAGGCATATGACAGAGGAGCTAGTTGGAGAAGAACAAGGGGGATTTAGGAAGGGAAAAGGGTGTGTAGATCAGATATTTGTTCTAAGATGTTTAGTGGAGAAGTATCTAGAGAAAGGAAAGAAAGTGTATGCTGCCTTCATGGACTTGGAGATAGCTTATGACAGAATAGATAGGCAAGGTATGTGGAAGGTATCAAGAATATATGGGGTGGAGAGGAAATTGTTGAATGCTGTGAAGAGTATGTACGAAGGAGGTAGGGCTACGGTGCGAGTGGATGGTGAGCTGAGTGAGTTCTTTGATCTCAATGTGGGACTGAAACAGGGTTGTGTGATGTCTCCATGGCTGTTTAATATATACATGGATGGGGTTGTAAAGGAGGTGCAGGGTAGGGCAGTGGATGTGGGGCTGGCCCTAATGAATGAGGGTGAGATTTGGAAGATTCCGGTGTTGCTGTTTGCTGATGATACAGTATTGTTGAGTGAAGATGAATGGGAGTTGCAAGGTTTGGTGAATGAATTTGGGACAGTGTGTAGGAGAAGGAATCTGAAAGTTAATGTAAACAAAAGTACGACTTATTCTTTACCTTTTTGTTGTCTCTGTCCTCTTCTTCATCACTCGCTTCCCTCTCGCTGCCGCGTATCATCCTCTTTCTCTTCTCTCTTGTACTGATGACCTCCGTAAACCCGGTATCCATATCTATTTCTTCCTCGTTGTCACCCAAGGGGGCCTCCCTTCCCTCGTTCATGGCCATGGCACTAGCCATTTCAGGGAACGTTGGTTTTGTAGTGCATCCGATCAGTTTCAACTCAGCTGTTAAATTACTGTGTGATGAAGCGCTCTGGGAAGCACGTCTGCCTGCCGCGGAGGTCAAGGACAGAATGAAGAGGGTGTATGTAGGTGAAGTGGAGGAAGGGAGAGGGAGGGGAAGACCGAGGATGAGGTGGAGGGATGGAGTTGAGAGGTATATGAGGGGGGGGGTGAGTTGGGGGGAGGGTAGTCAGATGGTGGGTGGCAGAGCGACTTGGAGGCGTTTTGTCTGCGGCCACTCTTTGCGGGATTAGGGCGTCGGGCTATAGATAGATAGATAGATCTATCGGTGGATAAATCAATCATTATATGGTGTCACGGTAGGGTCAGGCTCCATATTACCTCACCCTTACCAGCTTACTTCGGCATTTGTCAGGTTAATATACATAATACATTCACTGTTATGTCCATCCATCTCTCTCATTCTCCTCATCTCACCCTGTTTACTCCCCTCTCATCATCATCATCATCATCATCATCATCATATTTCCCAGTTCTGTATTATATAACCATCTTTTTTTTTTTTTTTTTTTTTTTTTACATGCTACATAAATGTAAGATGTGTTGTACTTCATGAATATAGGATATGGCTGTATGATAGGCAGGCCAGTTGCAAGTAATGGTGTGTGTGTGTGTGTGTGTGTGTGTGTGTGTGTAATTCACCGGGTCGGTCAGGATCACTTGATGGTCGTGATCGTCAGCTTTTACCCTCCCGGAAGGGAGCTGAGAGCTCATATAGTCCGATCTAAGGGCAAGGCTGTGACCACACATACGCACACACCAGTCCCCTTGCTCGAGGGGGACAGTAACCACCCACTTCGTCAGTGAAACTTTTCGCAACGTGTGTGTGTGTGTGTGTGTGTGTGTGTGTGTGTGTGTGTGTGTGTGTGTGTAAACTTAACCCATTAGCTGTGGTGGCTTCTCTTCAGTTAACATAAAATCGCTTACTGTATGCTGAAGTATATATACATATATATTTATTTTCCGGTCACAGCGTTCATCTAGCACGTCATATACTGTTCAGTTCTGCCGAGTTGCTCTTAGCTGAACGTATCGATGTAACGTTAGCCAAAACAAAATACCGTCTTTGTAACTAATTCGCATCTTACAGTTTCGATATCTAATCTCATTGTTCGTACATCACGATACTTTAGGCAGACAAGAAAATAATCTACCGAAATAGAAAACGCTAGTTACATGGATAACTGATATATTTTTCGTTCCTGGACTAGGCACATTTTACCCCTCTCCTATTCTGTCCTACTTTAGCCTAAATCAACCCATCCTAACCTACTTTTCTCTGCCCTACACTACCCTACCCCAGCCTACCCTGCCCTAGCGTTCCCTACCCTATCCTACCGCTGAGGTCTCCTGTAGGGATACTCGTTCTTCGGTTTTTGCCAGGCTTAGGGAGGTGGAGGAGATTAAGGTGTTGGACATCCGTTCTGGGGGCGGAGAGACTTACAACATTCCTTTGTCTTGGTGTAAACTTTGGTCTACCCTTTCCCTGTCATGACACTTCTCCGGAGTCGATAATATTCCCCATGCAGTGCTGATGTACCTGGATGATGAAGCAGTGTCCTTCCTCCTGAGTCTTATAAATAGAATTTGGAGAGATTCGTCCACTCCTGCTTCTTGGCGGGGGGCTGTTGTCCTACCGTTTCACAAGCCAGGTATTGCAGGTCACCATCTTGGTTTGCGTGGTAGGTTGCCTTTACTGATTATGGAATTTTTCCGTATTGGTGCCACCTTGTTTCCCTCATATCCTCAAGAGGAGGGAGTGCCTCAAACTAGTGTCCTTAGTGTCACCGTCTTTGCTAAAGTTCAGGAAGATTTTGTTGGCTCTGTTCCGGAGGGAGTGTCTGCCTCGCCGTATCCTCGCTATCCACATCCGTTTGGGTACAGGGTGAAGGCTGCCATGAGGGATGTGGATGTTCCAACCTTTCTTGTTTGTCCTGTGCGTGTACCAAGGATGGCTCCCTGGCTCCTCTCAGGGGTGCAACCGTGTGTTTACTTTCCTGAGAGAGGGGCCTTTCTTTCCTCACAGGCGGCTCTTTGCTATTTTTTTAGAACATGCTTCCTCTCACAGTGTCTCGATTCTCGTATGTACTGATGGATTGAAATCCGGTGAGGGGACAGGCTTGGGTGTTATATTTCCCGATTTCATTCGTGGTAGGAGTCTTCCCCCCATCGTATCTACTTTTATCGCAGAACTTACTGCTGTTTTACTCGCAGTCAAATTGATATTTAGCTTCCCTCCTGTTTGTTATACAGTTTTTAGCGACTCTGCCGATCTCCATTTTGTGTTTTCCCGTCCAATCCTCTTTTGTTGTCTACAGTGTTTTAAAATGGCTGTGCTTGCTAGGGACTGCTTTGTGGTTTTGTACCATTGTGGGCAATGAGCATGCTGACGCTCTGGCAAAGGCTGCTGCCTCTCGCCCATCCTCACCTCTCCCCTGCCTCGCTCAGTGATATTCATCTAATCACTCACTGTTTGCTCCCACTGGCAGAGTAGGTGGGATGCGGTGGGGGCCAACAAAATGTGTGATATTTGTGGGTAAACGGGCCCCTTCATTTGCCGAGGTCTGAATGCAGGTGGGAGACGGCTTTATGCTGGCTCCGAATGGGCCATTCTTGGTTCTCTCATTGATTTTTAATGGAGGACTCTCCCCCTACTTTCTGTGTGGAATGCTTCGTCCCCCTGACTCTTCGGCTTTTGCTGATGGTGTCCACTGTTGGGGGATTGCGCCATCGTTACCTCTCTGAGCACCGGGCAGGAGAGGGATTGTAGTCTTCTGTTGGTACTTGGAGAGGATGCTTGTTGTGGTGGAGGGGGAAACCTTTGCTTGGTGTAGGCAGCTGCACTACCGTGTAAAATTTAGTATACAGTGGTTTTAGTGTTCTTAGTGTTTTAGTGTTTTTCTTGTTTTAATTATGAATTGTATTGTGTGTGTGTGTGTGTGTGTGTGTGTGTGTGTGTGTGTGTGTGTGTGTGTGTGTGTTTCATCTTTTCGAGTGCTTTTACTTTCGTTGTCGTCCGGCGGCATATGACCCTGGTTGTTGTATCGCCAGATTTTATTGTATATACTTATTCAGTTCAATTTACCCTACCCTACTCTTCTCAACCCTACACTAGCCTACCTCAGCCTACCCTACCCTACCCTGCCATTGCCGACCCAACTCTACCCTACTTTAACCTACCCTCCCCTGTACAGCCCTTTCACCACTACATTACTTTTCCTGTTTTCTTCTCTCTACCTTCGGATGATTTTCTTCACCTCTACAGTAGAGAGAAATTTCGAACTGGAAGGGTTAAATACTGCCATCATCAACCCCATCTCTATCAGGGGATCTCCTAAGCTGAATAAAATCATGCGGTCAGCTAGGACAATGTAAATAAGTTGTTCTCGGCTTGAAAGATTAAATGATTCTGTCCCGTCATCCTAAGAGGGTTTTCTGAAGCTGTAGGATATCGTCAGAAGCTAGCAAAGTGTAACAGTGACATCCGCAAACCGAGAGCTCTGCGTCCAGCGCTCCGCGGTTCAAGTCCCAGAGGTGGACAGATGTTTTGACGTGTAGACGTTACCAGGGCGTAGCTTGGTGGCCTACCCTTTAATATTCTGGACTAATGGTGGTCTAGCCTCCTGCCCCTGCTCTCCACCTCATAAATAAAAAAAAAAAAGGAAAGCCAAGGGTCATGAATGAACTAAAAGACTGAACTAAGCGGGGAAGAACAAATCGTAGAGAAGATCGCCCCAAATTTGATGAGACAGTGTAGTATAACTGAGTGAAATAGGCGTTGGATATGACGGAACTATTATGATTTGTAATTATAATATGGAGTCCTAACACCCTGTCCAAACCGACCCAATCCTACCTCACCCTGCAAAAACAGACCCAATCCTACCCCATCCTGCCAAAACCGACCCAATCAAACCCCACTCTGCCAAAACCGACCCAATCCTACCCCACCCTGCCAAAACCGACCCAATCCTACCCCATCCTGCCAAAACCGACCCAATCCTACCCCACCCTGCCAAAACCGACCCAGTCAAACCCCACTCTGCCAAAACCGACCAAATCCTAACCCACGCTGCCAAAACCAACCAAAACCTATTCTATACTCTGTCATAACCGACACAATCCTACCTCACCCTGCCAAAACTGACCCAGTCCTACCCCACCCTGCCAACACCGACCCAACCCTACCCCACCCTGCCAAAACCGATCCAACCCTACCCCACCATGCCAAAACTGACCCAGTCCTACCCCACCCTGCCAAAACCGACCCAACCCTACCCCACCATGCCAAAACCGACCCAACCTTACCCCACCCTGCCCAAAAAAACTCAATCCTACCCCACCCGGCCAAAACCGACCCAACGCTACCCCACCCTGCCAAAACCGAACCATTCCTACCACACCCTGCCAAAACCGACCCAGTCCTACCCCACCCTGCCAAAACCGGCCCAATCCTACGCCGCCCTGCCAAAACTAACCCAACCTTACCCCACCCGGCCATAACCGACCCAACGCTACCCCACCCTGCCACAACCGTCCCATCCCTACCCTACCTTAACCAAACCAGTCTTATCTAACTCATTGTCCACATTAACAACTTTTTCCATTTTCATCTTTCTTCCTCCAGACGATTTTCTTCAACTCTGGAGAGAAATTTCGTACTGGAGGGGTTAGATACAGTCACCATCAACCCCTTCACTACGAGGGGATCTCCTAAGCTGAATAAAATCGTCCGGTTACCTAGAACAAAGTAACTAAGTCATTCTCTGTCTGAAGGGGTTATTGTGTCTGTCCCATCATCCCGAGAGGGTTTCTTTAAGCTCCAGGAAATCGTCTAAAGGTAGCAAAGTGTAAATATGACGTCAGCACTTGGTCTAGGCGCCACAAATCGAGTCCCGGAGGTGAACAAAGGTTTTTATATCATATAGACGTTTTATATTTTATATTTTGCAACTTTCAGAGGCATTTACTCAGCTTTAGGAGTCTTATGGATAGGCTCAGTCAAACGTATCGAACCTCCCATGTTAGAAAAAATAGCTTACAGAAATGCGTCCCCGTACTGAAGGGGCGGAATGGACAGATCGAGTGACTAAGATATTGAATTATGTATATGACTGGTTTCGTTGTTATTTCTATTATTATTATTATTATTATTATTATTTCAGGCAAATGTCCCAGGCTTCTAGACTGGCTGACTAGCGAATATTATTAAGTCTCCCGTGGCTCCGTGCTCCTTCCACTCAAGAGCCTGCACTTCACGCATTCCACGCACAAGATGGCGCCACCGCTGCATTCCTGCGAAGACGAGAGGTCAAGAGGACGACACTTGCTTTTTGTTTGTTTGTTTACTGTAATTGCTTAAAGTTGTGATCCCTCCAACTTGAATGCTTAGTTGTAACTATAGATAACTAGAATACGATGCTAGTCACGAAGAAGGGCTATGAAAAGATACAGAGCTCGTAGTATTGGCTGGATGAATCACTCTTGCGTGATAATCAAAGACGGTGAATAAAACCCACACTTGTAGACGAAGAATATAATTACCAAACCGTTTCGGTGGACACTGCCACCATCTTCAGTGGTCAAGATAGTGAGAGGGAGTGACATAATGACTATTCAAGGGTTCCTTTTTATGCGTGTGTGTGAAAGGGTGGGGTAAAGGTGAGGTGGGGTGGGGTAGATTGTAAGCGGGGATTAACCCAAGGGGGATTTTGCGGGGGACATTACCGGACAGATCAGGTGTAATTCCTATCTGACCTTACCTGTGTCGTAGCAGGAAGAGACATGTCCCTTCCTGCTACTATCTTGACCACTGAAGATGGTGGCAGTGTCCACCGAAACTGTTTGGTAATTATATTCTTCGTCTACAAGTGTTGGTTTTATTCACCGGCTCGTAGTATTTTTTTCTTTTAACTAAGATACATGAAATAAGCTGCAAAAATACGAGCTTACTTAATGTAAATGAATTATAGTACGTTCAGGATGGAGGGAAGGCATTTTGTATTTTGTTTGTGATGTTATAGTGCAGTGGTTCCCAACCTTTTTGGTCCTGTGGCCCCCCGAGAAAATTATGAGAAGCTCCATGGCCCCTATATAACTCAGATCGTATATTTATATATTTTTAATATTTGATATTGTGCAGAAAACGGTAATTACCCCAATATACTTAAGGCTAAACTAGAACAGTAAGGTATATTTCATACTTGATTTCTGTCAGGTTTTACTCAGACCAAATAACTTATAGTATCTTATATTACCAATAAGGCCCATGGCCCCCCAGTCAATGTCCCATGGCCCCCTTGGGGGCCATGGCTCCCAGGTTGGGAACCGCTGTTATAGTGTCTCTCAGGATCCTAGGATCCTGTCTCGGCTGAACCAAATTGTCTGGCGTCAGCTGGAACATGATGCTAGAGTTATGTCGGTCGTGAGGGGGTTAATGGTGACAGTATTGACACTGTCAGGCTCCTATGACTCACTCAGTCGAATAAAATCGTCTGAGTCAGCTGAAATGGGGTACTAGAGTTGTCCCAAGCACCAGAGGGTTAAGAATTACCCTCTGGTGCTTGGGACAACTCTAGTACCAGGCTCCTATGACTCACTCAGTCGAATAAAATAGTCTGAGTCAGCTGAAATGGGGTACTCGAGTTGTCCCAAGCACCAGAGGGTTAAGAATTCTTCACCCTCTACCCTCTGGTGCTTGGGACAACTCTAGTACCCCATTTCAGCTGACAGACGATTTTGTTCGGCTGAGTGAGTCATAGGAGCCTGACAGTTACTATACTGTCACCATTAACCCCCACATGACCGGCATAACTCTGGTATATCATGTTCCAGCTGACGCCAGACAATTTGGTTCAGCCGAGTGGGTCTGGGGCCTGGGGGGCACTAGATGAAAATATCCCAAAAATATTAAAGGGGGGGCTATATCAATTTTGCCACAGGAGGTATACCAAAATTGGACTTTTTAATAAAACCCCCTCCTCTCTCACTCCCTGTGTTTTGTATACACCCCTCTCTGTCTGCCTGTGGTGTGTCTGTCCCACCCTCTGTGTGTGTGTGGTGTGTCTACTGTGGGAAGGTGGCTGTGTACGTGTCGTGTGTGTGCGTGTGGTGTGTCTACTGTGTGAAGGTGGCTGTGTACGTGTCTTGTGTGTGTGTGTGTGTCTTGATGATGTGTGTATGTATGTAGTAGTGTGTGTGTGCGTCTTGATGTGTGTATGTATGTAGTAGAGTGTGTGTGTGCGTCTTGATGTTTGTATGTATGTAGTAGAGTGTGTGTGTGCGTCTTGGTGTGTGTGTGTGCGTCTTGATGTGTGTATGTATGTAGTAGTGTGTGTAAGTGTCTTGGTGTGTGTAAGTATCGGGCCTTGTGGTTTTAAGGAAAGCCTGCTACGCAAACTTCCCTCAGCCACATTTTAAAGAAACCTCTATCACACTGGGATTTGAACCCGGGTCCTCCTGATCAGCAGGCCAGCACCATACTGACCATGCTACCGCGCCCCCATTAGGGTATCGGCTAAAACTTCTACTGTATTTTATTTCTTTACATGTTACAAAAAATGGGAAATTGGACTATCATGCACAGACTAAACTAAATTGTCATGTACCTATTAATGTCGCTTTAGGAGGAGATATCTCGAAATTTCCTGAGCTACTTGGAATACCTAAGCCTGCAGTTTAATGCTAATCATGAACAAGTGCTATGGAAAGAATATAGAGCAGTTGCTACTTATATAAAGGGAGAAAGTAAAAACTGGAACTTACGTCTGCTATCCAACGGCAAGACTTAAACGATTAACCATATATTACATAAACTTAACACACTGAGTGACACAGAAACTAAACATATGATACAAATTCTTTAATGAAACTTATAATGAGAGTACAAATGACAAAATATACACTGCACAGGAAGACAGTACAGTACTTATTGGTCATACCTTCGGTGAGAACTGAGAATGAAAGCCTATCTGTTGTACCGATTTATAAACGGAAGAGATGAATCGCTAAATTTGATCTACAGTAAAAAATAATATTAATAATAATAATGAATACATAAAACACTAAAGACAAACCATATAGACTACATGTCCACCCTAAACTGACAAAAACCTGGCATCTCTCCACCTTGAATGCTGAGCTGTTTCTAGAGATAAAGACTAGATTATCATGCAAATCACAATGAAGATCTATGGGGAGGATGCAAAACCATAATACTGTCTTATTCTGCCACTTAGATACAGGAACTAAGCAGCAGAAGGACTAAAATTTGTCAAGGTGAGCCAACTACAATGACACAGATGAAGTCTGAGATTATATAATGTGTAATCATGAACTGATTGCATCATTCAGTAAAGATTACAAAAGGAAAAGCTATCAAATCTGAAAGTGTAAGTACTATACAAGATATGATTAACCTTGTACATCCATATTCTGAGATATGCTTCCTATATCATAGCCTACACACAAATTCATCCCCCTCAACAGTAATGGTATATTCCTGCTGTCTCCTGACTTCCAATCAACTTATGAAACCTCTCTCCTAATTACAGTACAGTAATATGTTAATGAAGGCTGCTAGTAATTACCTTCAGTATGATAATTCTTATTTAAAGGTAGCAGCAATGGTTAATGAAGGATGTAAGGTATGCAGTCCTTCCAGTACTGTATTAAAGGGATTAATGGAGGAAGAACAGGACTGAAGAGTATTGTATCGGTGCTGTAATAAGAAGGGGTAGGACTTTGGGCTATGTTTGGTGTCCACTGTTTAGTAACTCTGCAAGTGTATTCTGATCATTACTTGTTCGCTTTAACACAAGTCTGCCTAAGGAGTCTTTCGTACTGTACACATGGTGCTAAGAGGGACTCCTTCGTGTGGTGGGACTGATATAATCATGTGGCTTAACTACAGTTCAAGGTAATACAAAATTATGTCCCTCACCACCCTCTTTTTCCCCCAGACCAGTTTTGGCGCCAGCAGTCCACCAAATTCACATTCAGATAAGCCTACGGTTACTACTGCTGGTTCAGTACAACCTGCCAAATCCGAACATCCAATTTCCAAAATATTTTTTCATGATATAGAGGGGTGTTGATATCATGTCCTCACACATTCAAGGTATAACTGAAGACTGAGTTCTTTTGTGGACATGTTTAAGAGCAGATAATATGTTAATTATGCAAGTGCTTCAGTTTACTTATTGTTCTCAATTGCCTTGACTACAGTATTTGTTTCACAAGTCATTTCTCACAGCTGCCATTATGATTCCACTTTCCAAAATGTTCCATTTTGCATAAAGCCTTTGGACCTAGGCATTTTGGATCTGAAAGGTTGTACTGTACACCTACTACTACTGTTCTTCTTAGATGGATACAATAGTTTACATATCTATTATTATCATTATCATTGTGGTAGGTGGTGGCGACCATCATCCACTCTCTTGATGTAGTGCTGCCTACTCCTTCCTTAGTCTTTATCATTCTTTTTCTGTGCCTGCCCTCCTCTCTTCCTATTTCTCCCATCTTTCCTGTCACTTCTTATTGCTTTTCTTTCCTTTACATGTGGCTTTACATTGAGTGACAAGCCAAATGGTTTCCTGTAAGCCAGGAAACCATTTACAACGCTGGGTGGTAACCATATAACCAAACCATACGTGCTCCCTACGTGTGAACAAGTGGGTTGGTGGAGGCTTAGTGCCCCTCCCCGTAAAACAAATAACTCAAAGTCAAATGGCCACCCCTTGCGGGATTGTGGCGTCTGGCAATTGATAGACAGATAGATAGATAAAAAATACAGTCTCATCATACTTCTTTCACGGTGTAGGATCCTGTGGCTAGGTTAACCTAGTCCAATACATGTAAGGGTAGATGACCTGTCTACATCCCTTGGTGGTGTTAAAAAAAAAAAAAAAAATCCAGTTGCTTCACTGGGACAAAGCCATGCATGGATGTCATTCTGACTGGGCGTTCTAACCCCTAGATGTCCTTTTCCGGCCACATGCCCTTACTGGCACCAACCTGTGTCATTGTAGGGTATGGGGTATGATGCATAAAGTGCATGTATAGCAGTGAAGAACAGGTAGTTATAAAAATGTTTGGCAGAGTATGCTGGCCTACCCTCTATGTTAGTGACACTGAAAAATGTCAAGGGGGAGCTCCAGCTCTCCCTATCACCAGCTTTTCCACCTTCCTTGAGAGTACAGTACTGCCTTCACAGGCAGGTACCATACTACAGCCTGCTCCCGATAATAATTATAATAATAATTCATTATAATAAAGGACATGGTAATTGGAACTTGGAATGTAAGGGGAGCGAATGATGAGGTGAAAGAGAGAGAGATTGTCCGGGTGCTTGAGGGTGCGAAAGTGGATGTATGTGGAATAACTGAAACAAAATAGAGAGGAGAAAGTGTGAGAGAATGGGAGTATGGATGGGGTATATGTGCAGGAGTAGGTGAGAATGAGAGGGCAAAGGAAGGAGTATGTATAGTTGTGAGTAAAAGATGGAAGAGGAGCATAAGACAGTATGGATCAGTTGGGTCAAGGATTGTGTGGGTAAAGTTGAAAGTTGGAATACAAATGTGGGCGATTGTGTGTGTGTATGCACCAACGCAAGATCGTGCTAGAAGAGTGAGAGAAGAGTTCTGGACAAATGTGGAAGTGTGCATGGAAAAGTTTGGAAGGAATGAGAGAGTGTTTTTGATTGGTGATATGAATGGTAAAGTTGGGAATGTGAAGGTGGATGGAATAGTTGGTGAGTGGGGAGTGCCTGCTGAGAGAGATGAGAATGGGAGTGCGTTAGTGGACATTTGTGCTGGGAGGGGGTTGGTGATAGCCAATACCCTCTTCAGGCATAAAATGATCCACAGGTATACATGGCGAGTGATGAGAAGGGTGGGTGGTGAACTGAATGAAAGGAAGGCAATGACTGATTATGTGTGTGTGGATGAAAGGATGCGAAGATGTGTAAAGGATGCAAGAGTGTATAGAGGTTGGGGGAGTGGACTTTCTGACCACTACTTGGTGGTGGCCAGAATTAGGATTCAAGTAAGATGGAGGAATAGAAGAAGGAAAGACGAGAGGAAGGAGTAGTTGCAAGGAGAGTGGAAAGGTTACAAGAGGATCAGAAAAAGGCAGAGTAAAAGAGAGAAGTGGAGGAACGATTGGGTAAATATGAATTGGAGCAGATGGGAGACGTGGAAGGTGTGTGTAGGATATTTACAGAAGAAATATGTGCAGCATGTGATGTGGTGTGTGGAAGGAAGAGAAGACAGAGGGGGGTGCAAGGAACGGCGTGGTGGACTGAAGAGGTGAGACAGGCTGTGGCACAAAAGAAGAAAGCATACAATGAATGGATGAGAAATAGGGGCGTGGAAGAAGTTGAGAGGCGGAAGAGAGAGTTATATGTAGAAAGAAAGAAAGAAAGGTTAAAAGATTAGTAAGAGAGAGTAAGAAGAGAGTGGATGAGGAATTTGGAAGGAATTTGAGTGTAAAGTGGAGGGACTGTAAGAAAATGTTCTGGGAAGAGGTGAAAAGAGTAAGACAGGGTGGAAGTGAAGTTAGCAGGGGAGTGAAAGATAAAAATGGTAGATTACTAGTGGAGAAGGGAGAAAAAGTGAGCAGATGGAGAGAACACTTTAAGGAATTGTTGAACATAGAGGATGGAAGTAATGCGAGTATAAGTGGCTGGGAGAAGGAGGGAGGTGAGAAGACAGGAAGAAATCAGTAGGATAGAAGTTGTGGAAGCAATGAAGAAAGTTAAATCAGGGAAAGCCCCAGGAATTGATGGAGAGTGTGGTGAAATGCTGAAGCATGGGGGAGAGATAGTAGTAGAATGGATGTGGAAGATGTGCAGATTGGCCTGGGAGGAAGGTAGAGTCCCGGAGGATTGGAAGTCAGGTATAATTATTCCCTTGTACAAAGGAAAAGGGGAAAAAGAAGTGTGTGGTAATCAAAGGGGCATTTGTCTTCTTAGTATAATAGGAAAAGTGTATGGTAGGATACTTATTGACAGAGTTAGAGAAAGAACAGAGAAATTAGTTGGAGAAGAACAGGGAGGCTTTAGGAAGGGAAGAGGTTGTGTAGATCAGATATTCATTCTTAGATCTTGAGTGGAAAAGTTTCTAGAGAAGGGAAAGAAGTTGTATGCGGCTTTCATGGATTTGGAGAAAGCATATGACAGGGTGGATAGACAAGGATTGTGGAAAGTGTTAAGAATATATGGAGTAGATGGGAAGTTGTTGAATGCTGTGAAGAGTATGTACGATGGTGCGAAGGCTGCAGTGCGTGTGGATGGTGAACTAAGTGAATTTTTCTCTTTGAAAGTTGGGTTGAAACAGGGATGTGTCATGTCTCCATGGTTGTTCAATCTGTACATGGATGGGGTAATAAAAGAGGTACAAGGAAGGGTAGTGGATGTTGGAGTGGCCCTGGTGAAAGAGGATAGTGTCTGGAAACTCCCTGTACTGTTGTTTGCAGATGATACTGTGTTGTTGAGTGAAGACGAAGGGGAGCTGCAAGGCTTGGTAGATGAGTTTGGGAGAGTGTGCAAGAAACGGAATCTAAAGGTGAATGTAGGGAAGAGTAAAGTGATGGTCTTTGAGAGAGGTGAAGTCAGTGAATGTACAGCGAGGTTGGATGGTGAGGAATTGGAAAATGTGAGTACGTTTAAGTACTTGGGCAGTGTGATGAGTAAGGATGGAGGTTTGGAGGGTGAAGTGCTTGAAAGGGTACAGCAGGGAAGAAAGGTTGCTGGTTCTTTGAAAGCAGTGATAAGAAACAGGGAAGTGAGCATGGAAGTGAAAAAGTTACTACATGGTATTGTGATACCAACTCTAACGTCTGGAAGTGAAGCTTGGACGTTGTTTAAAGGACACAAGTCAAGCGTGAAAGCAGTGGAAATGAGTTATTTAAGAGGAGCCTGTGGAGTCACATGGAGAGACAGGCTGACAAATGAGGATATAAAGGAGCGTTGTGGTGTGGATGTGGATGTGATAGGAAGCGTTATGAGAACACACTGAGGTGGTTTGGCTATGTGGAGAGGATGGAGGGTGAAAGACTGACGAAGAGAGTGTATGTGAGTGAGGTGGAGGGGGGAAGAGGGAGGGGGAGGCTGAGGATGAGATGGAGGGATGGGGTGGAGAGGTATATGAAAGACGGGGGTGTGAGTTGGGAGCAGGGCAGTGAAATGGAGGGGGACATGGCGACTTGGAGTCGATTTGTTTGTGGCCACCCCAAACGGGATTGAGGCGTCTGGCAATAGATAGAGATAGATAGAAGATGAAATAACTAAAGCTAACACTGATTTGAACTAATACACATCTGGTCCACAGGTCGTGCTGGAGTCTGCTGCCTTGTTGCTGCTTCCTTGCCACACTGGTCATACCCTGCTGAAGTTTGGTCTGCCCTGCCGTGAGAAGCCTGACGGTGGTGTGGTGTCTTCCCCTACTCTGAGATGCCTGGTGGTGGTGGTGGTGGTGGTGGTGGTGGCGGCGGCGGCGGCAGCGGCGGCGGCAGGGTGTCGTGTCTTCCCCAGCCGTGAGATGACTTGCTGCTGCTGCTGGTGATCTGCCCTGACCTGCCGAGAGAAGCCTGGTGGTGATGGTGTGATCTGCCTTGCAAATCGGGTCGCTCCCCTCCAGGATGTTCTGTGGACAAATGCTACTTTTGAATGCATATTTTATATTGCTGTCTCTGTTAATGTATTCTATACTGAAGTGTTAATAATGAAAACTTAAATTTTCTGTCTTGTTTCATTACCTTTTAAACTGTGGCTTTGACTTAATATAGGTGATAAGTATATTGCGCTCTGCAGTCTTGTGTGTTGTGGGGACGGCTTTTGTGATGAGCTAAGACATTCTGATCGCTTCACCAAATTACTACTCAGCCTTGTGATCGTGGACATAAAAGATTATACAATACAATGATATACAGCTAAGCATAAAAAAGGTTATGGGAATTCTCCACCATGCAATCAGTGGACCTAAATTAAAGCCTATATTATAAAGCTAAGACTGAAGAGGGTTGTGGAAATTAGATAATGATGCAGGGTAGACACTGGTAATGTTCACTGAGCCGTGCCCGCAACACACAAGAACTGGGTGGCGTAATATATGGACCACCTTGTATAATGAGAGGCCGTAAGTGTGTGCTGACTCACAAACTTGCCATCAATGCCCCGTCATAACTATTACTGTGTCTTGTAGGAAGCACAAAGAAAACAGGCCACAGAATACCTCCTTGTCTCTCGTTCCTCCTACACAAACATACACGCCTTTCACTTTAACTTGACATAGAGTTTCATTTAAAGCATATGAGAATGTCACGCAGATCAGTAGCAGAAGTAGACAATACTACAGCCCTACATTCTTTCCACAGCACTCATTCGTGACTAACATCATATTCTAGTGATAACTATCGCTACTACTCGGCAAACCGTATGGAAACTATAAGCTATCTGTCTATCCATCTATCTATAGCCAGACGACTTAATCCCGTAAGAGGTGGCCACAAACAAGTCGCCTCTATGCCACCCTGTCCCCCGTCATTATGCATCACTCCCCCTAATTCACACCCTCTCTCATATACATCCCAACTCCGTCCTCCACTTATAAGTAATACATTAAAACAACCGTGAATTACTGCCGCACAAGCTGAGCCGTAATCATATCCAACACATACACGAAGGAGCTTTAATGAACAGAAAACAATACCTTGATAGCAGAAGACACTAAGACCACAAGTACTGACAGCCTACACCAAGAAACATAACTAATTTCAGTCAGAGACCAAGTGAATATGAGAGGCACACAGTTCATCACTTCAGCTCAAGATCCGTCCCACCTTTGTAACCTTATGTTGCATCATCCTCTCCACAAAGAAACAAAATCGAACAACCGCCCAACACTACACAGTATCTTTGCAACATATCCCCTCCTCCACCCGACTCTATACTTCCCAGACACATACATAAACTCACAAACACCCTAGTCAGCCAAAACTTTCTGCCAAACACATACATTAACACACAGACACCCCAGCCAGCCAAAACTTTCTATACCAAACACATACATAAACATGCAGACACCCCAGCCAGCCAAAACTTTCTGCCCAACAGCATCCTTCATGTGCCACCACCAGACATACACCCTTCAGACACTACCGAACCCAGAGACACGAGTACACCAACCTTCCCTGCTACAATACTAACACAAAATATAATACACATACAATCCCCTGTGCTCATACTGCAAAGTGGCACCCCCACACCACAGCACACCCACTCACTTCCTGCACCACACCACCACAACACAGACAGTCCTTCAACATAGCACTGGGTTCACATCCAGAGGAGCCTAAGGTGTAACAAGAACAACAACAACAACTCAGGCCAAGTTAAAGTGAAACGAGTATAGTTACGAAAGGAAAATTACTGCAAGTTATTTTGTAAGCGCTTCGGGTACACAAAGTTACAAGGCCACAGGGAACGGACTGCATACCGAGGGTTATAATACTGTGGCGGCTTAGAGGGCTTTATACCACCTTTTCTTCAGTGATTTATTGTTCAAGCGAGCGAGCGTAGAGAGCAAGTGAGCGAGAACACTATGTGACATGGTATAATAGGTTGGCAGAGAAATGCGCCAAGACTGTGTTGTCTAGAAAACTATTAAAGCAACAACGGATCTATGGACAGCATTAGAAACCTAGTAAAAAAAATAATAGGAGTTACTTGAGGGACTTTTCTCAAAATTTGCCGCGCCAGTTCTGATCAAAGGAAAATAAAAGTACCAAACTGAGCACCAGAACCGAGTTATTTTAGTTTTTAAAACCACTGCTGATCTGTTCAGACAGCTGGAAAGCTTATGAAGAAGCAATTGATACTAAAGTTAAATAGACGCATGGTCAGTGTTGCGGGGTTTCGCCGCTCCGCCCCCCCCCCCCTTAGGCCGTATGGCGTGAGTGGAAATACGTATATAAATGAAGCCAAGGCATAAATATATATTGTGTGAAAGATACTGTGGATGGCTTGGTGAAATTATGGAGCCAGCAAGCGTTACGTACGGCATGAAACAGAGTGTTGTGAAGGGGCAAACCTGAAGACGGGAGGGGAGAATTACCGGTGTTTTAGGGCTGGAATTATTGTGATTCTCATAGTGTAAATGCGTATGGAATTGTATGAAATATACGTCAAACAAGCTGCGAGTTTCCGTGAACGAGTGTGTTGTGTGCTAAAAATAGCGTTGCCTCATACTCTCAGGGAGAAGCTGACTCACACGCACACTACATAACTCCTCATCTTCAAATCCCTGGTCTAACTGGACAACACCCCTGGAGGAAGCGAGTTCTACAAATTTTATTGATATATATATAATAATCTATTACCATTACCTCTCCAACTTTCAGACAAATAACCATTTTCTCCTACAGATTACACATATGAAAGTAAATCTCCACAGCAGTAACTATAGAAGAGTTATGTTTACGTGTAGTAGGTTATAACAATAGGAAAACATCCATGGAAGATGTAACAGTCTGCACAGATAGGGGGAAAAAAGTTGGTAGCATAGTCTTCAGGCAGGTGTGCAAGGAAAAAACTGTGTGTAAAAGTTGGTAGCGATCGGAAGAGTAACCTCACTTTGTCGGCCAATTACTCTAAAACTATTAGACTTATCGATTTCCTGTTACAACCATCATCAATACCACTAAATTCTACGTAAGATCAATACCAGAATGTAAGCCTTTGGTAGCGTTTTGGGGGGTAAAAGGCGAGAGAAATGTTTTTGTTCCTAGCGGTTGTTGTGTGACAAGCGCTCGGAGTAATAACATCATTTTGTCGGCCAGTTACTCGAAAACTATTAGACTTATCGATTTTCTGTTACAACCATCATCAATACCACTAAATTCTACGTAAGATCAATACCAGAATGTAAGCCTTTGGTAGCGTTTTGGGGGGTAAAAGGCGAGGGAAATGTTTTTTTTTCCTCTCGTTTGTTATCAGTGACATTCGCTCGGAGTAATAACCTCACTTTGTCGGCCAATTACTCGAAAACTATTAGACTTATCGATTTTCTGTAACAACCATGATCTATACCATTAAATTCTACGTATGATCAATACCAAAATGTAAGCATTATATTACGTTTTGTGCGAGAAAAGGCGATGGAAATGAGTGTCTCTTCGCGGCTGTTACCATTGATTAACGCTCGTAGTAATACTCTCACTTTGTCGGCCAATTACTCGAAAACTATTGGACGTATCGATTTCACGTTTGAACCATGATAAAGAGCAGTAAATTCTACGTATGTACAATACATAACTATGTAATATTTATGATAAGAATTCGTTGTTACGTAGGCGGGAACATTGCGTACGCCGTGCGCGCATCACGAAAGTCAATCACGGACGGAGTGCCTAGTACTTTCTTTCGATTTACTCGAGAACTATGAGACGTATGGGGTTCTTCTTTGAGATGGGGAAAGCTGGTGAATTTGGGCATATTACTATGTAATAAAAACATAAGGTGTCTGGGAAAATTTAGCTATCAGAGGTCAGTGAATTTTTTCCGAAAATGGCTTTCAGTTTTTGGCCATTTTCTCGAAAAGTATACATCATATCTCAACCGGATTTGTTTCGTTAGAAAGCTGATGAAATTCTCTATAAAAACTTATTAGATCATTTTCCTGTATGATGGAAAACATTCAAACGGCAATGTTGGGAAGTGAAAACAGTTTACTCGACCATGCTTCCAGGGCTAATAATTTTTTTTGCTGGTGTTTTCCTGTGTTTTGGTCCTGTTTATCAGATAGAACAAACATCGATGCCTACCTTGAGAAAGGTTTCATGGGAATACATGGATTTTTGGGTGGCGAAAATAAGGCAAGAATGTGTTTCATTCGCTCAAATTTGCCGCGCACGCGCTCCCCGGCCGGGCGGCTTGGTCGTATAAAATCGTGAGCCAGATAACTTACTAAAACTTATCGTGTGCGAGAGGGTTAACATCAAGCGAGATGGATGGATGGATGGATGGATGGGTGGATGTGGAATCGTGGATGCTTGGACCGATGGTAGAGTTCCTGCTGTTTTGTCCTTCCACCTGCCGACAAAAATCATCAATATCATCATCATCATAATCATCATCATAATCATCATCATCGTAGTTGTCGTCCTCATTACCACCACCATCATCATCATCATCATTATTTACACCGTCATTCTCATTATCATTACCATTCTCCTCCTCCTCATCATCATCATCATATTATTATTATTATCATCATCACCTACCTTTCTATCTATATCTGTTTATCTATAGCCAGACGCCTTAATCCCGTAAGGGGTGACCACAAGCAAATCGCCTTCATGATGTACTGTCCTCTACCATTTAGCTCAAGTATCGCACTCATATGTTTCTACTCTTTCCCTCCATCTCATCGTCGGTCTCCCCATCCCCCTCTACCCTTCCAGCTAACTCATGTGCACTCTTCTAGTCATTCTCTTATTCGCCATCCTCTCCACATGGCCAAACCATCTCGAAGTGTTTCTCTTAACGCTTTCAGTCTCATCCACATCGGCATCACAACGCTCCTTCATCTGCCCATTTGTCTGTCTGTCTCTCTATGAAACTCCACATGCTCCTCTCAAGTAGCTCATTTCCACCGCTCTCACTCTTGACTTGTGTCCTTCCAGCAAGATCCAAGCTTCACTTCCATACTTTAAAGTGGGAATCACAGCATGCAGTGTCTTTTTTTCATACTTTCATCCTCAGTTCCCTCTTCCTAATCACTGCTTTTTAGAGAACAAGCAACCCTCCTTCCCTGACGTATCATTTCAGTCACTTCATCCTCTAATCTTCCATCCTTATTCATCATATTACATAAATACTTAAATGCACTCATATTCTTCCATTTCCTGACTATGCAGCCTCACTGTGCATTCTGTAACCTCATACGTTGAGATGTTAAAGCATCACCACCATCAGCATCAACATCATTATCACCATCAATATCATCACCATCAGCCTGTGACACACCACTGCATGATAAGGACCCTCTCACCTTTCTCCACTCTGATCCATTGATTGTTAGTCTGTTTTCCGTCCTTGCTCGGTAGATCTGCATCATATGATCTCTCCATCTTGTTCTCTGTGCACCTCTTCTTCTCACTCCATCTCTGGCTTGCCATTCAGTTACGCTCGCTCTCCTTCTGTTATCTCTTCTGTGAAAGACGTGACCTGAGGTGTGTGTGTGGAGTTACCTGGAAACAAGCTCAGAATTACTAGATGCGGAAGCTTCAAGACCCTTTGGTTAATCCCCTTGGTGTGGTGTGGTGTGAAAGGGTGGTTGGTGTGGTAAAGTTTGGGGTGGTGTGGTGTTGGGTGGTGTGGTGTGGTGTGGGGTTTTGTGGTGTGGGGTTTTGTGGTGTGGTGTGGGGTTTTGTGGTGTGGTGTGGGGTTTTGTGGTGTGGTGTGGTGTGGTGTGGTGTGGTGTGGTATGGTATGGTATGGTATGGCGTGTTGTGGTGCTGTGCGGCTTCACTGTCCCTAAAATCTAGAGGAATGTAGAACCTCGTTCGAAAATCATTAGTGAGAAGCAGATGGACATGGCCGCTCTTTGATGTGCCCTGATAAAACGTAAACAAAACGTGTGTTGCATCCTCACAACTAAACCAATATAAATAAGGATAATTATTCCATTTAAATCATTCACGGTCCAGAGAAAGACCAAAACTGAGCTACTATTTCGGACACACATCCATCCCTTTCCTTGCGATAAATAAAGAGACAGTGAACAATGATTTTTGAAACCCATTGAGTGACCTTAGGAATCCAGTATGTTTTTTCAGAATATAGTGTAAATGTTTAGTATTTGTATGGCCAAGAAGAGCAATATCCCTGACCTCATTTGCACTCTTATGATATAAATAGTTCGAGTGTGAGGGAAATGCTGTACACACGCACGCACGCACGCAAATACACACAAGCATGCGCGGACACACACACACACACACACACACACACACACACACACACACACATTCTCTCTCTCTCTCTCTCTCTCTCTCTCTCCTACACACAGTCACCAACTACATTTGAAGAGAAACGAAAAACAAGAGGTGACTCAGCCATAGACATGAAGATCGTCGCCGTCACCATCATCATCGTCATCACCATCATCATCATCGTTGTCGTAGTCGTCATCATCATCATCATCATCATCATCATCATCATCGCCAGGAGCAACAGCGTCAAGCACAGCAATCATCACAACCCTGTTAAAGAGTTACTACATAAGTTCCATCACCGTCATCATCATCATCATTATTATCCCAACTGCTTCATCATCATTACAATCACCATAATCTCGGTCCAGTTAGTTGGTTCAGGAGTTTCAACATCACTATCATCAGCAGCATCACTATCATCATTATCAATATCATCTCCGACAACCCTATTATCATCATCATCAGCCTGTGACACACCGCTGCAGGATAAGGACCCCTGTTCAATCTAACTTGGCGTAAAATTGCAATCTCTTTCTTAAATTTTGTGTTGTGACAAGGGGTTAACACTAGATTGATGCTAGTCACGAAGAAGGGACGTGGAAATGATGCAGAGCTGTATATTTGTCCAAATTTACCACTGCACTACGGGAAATCAGCTGCAAAAAAACGACGATCTCGGCCTAGGCAAATGAAGGAACAGCACCATAATATACTTTGTGTGTGTGTGTGTGTGTGTGTGTGTGTGTGTGTGTGTGTGTGTGTGTGCGTGGGTTCGTGCATGCGTGCGTGTGTGTGCGTGTGTGCGCGCGCGTGTGCGAGTGTGCATGTGTGTGTGTGTGTGTGTGTGTGTGTGTGTGTGTGTGTGTGTGTGTATGCGCTTCAAGACAAAATAATTTACATACAATAATTTTTTCCATCACATTGTCCCTCTCATATCTGAATCGCACTTATCAGTATACATTCAGGTCCCAAACTGTACTGTTGGGTGGACATGGACAAGGAGGCAGGCAAACCTAGTCCACCAGTCTGATCGGCACGAGAATCTACAGGATGACACTCACACTGCTATTTCACTGGTCTGAGACACCAAGATTGAGGCGGTACAAGGCCTCCATCTCCCTCACACCAACAGCCCCCTTGTCTCATCAGAATTACGTCTAGTAGCCTCATAGGTATTATTTCCTTGGGGCCATGATACTTCCTGGCTGTCAGTGCGATATCCTTGTGTCCTAATGTAGTCACCTTAATGGCTAAAAACAGCAAACAGCCAACACTTGCCTCAGGAGAATGATGCACAGCAACACACACACACACACACCCTCGTCCTTCCACTATCATACGGCCACTAGCAAAAGTAGCCAAGTAGCGACGCCTACCAAGACGAGAAACGTGTCCAGCTACTTTCACAACCACTAGATGGTACCCGGGCCCTCTCATGGTAGGGGCAACTCTAGTATTTTATTCCAGGTACTGCTTGGCGATAGCATTCAGCTGAGAGTGAGTCATAAGAGTGTTAATGCTGTCTCTATTAACTCTCATGATCATACAGGTCTCTTTACCAGCCCTACCCAAAAATAAATTGTGTGTGTGTGTGTGTGTGTGTGTGTGTGTGTGTGTGTAACAACGTTACCTAGAAGTCATAGACCGAAAAGAAAGGGAGAAGAATTTGGTAATAACAGGAGTTCCGGATGAGAACGAGGCGTTGGATGGAGCAACAACAGAGGTAAACAAACTAAACAAGATCTGGTCTAAGGTAGGAATCAGTGAAGATGTTCAGTCACATCGAAGGTTGGGAACCACAGGGGCAGACAACAGGCGGCGGGCCATCCTGCTAACAGTTGACAGTAAGGAAACAGGGGACAGGATTTTAGAGAATGCTAGACAGCTTAAGCAGGCTGGTAAGGAGTATGAAAAGATCTTCATAAAGAAGGACGTCCATCCCAGCATCCGGAAAGAGTGGAAGAGGCTGCACGACGCGGAGAAAGCTGAGAGGGAGCGACCCGAGAACGCTGGCTGTGTGATACGCCTGGACACGAGGGAGAGGAAGCTCTACAGGGACGGAGTTGTGATCGACGCCTGGTATTGACAAGGTTACAGCTATGGGTGCGTGGTCTGAAGGGAATGAATCATTTTGAAACACCGAGAACTCACTCACCCCGCCCAACACCGAGGTGCTCACAACACGGGTGTCCAATTCTGATATCCATTCATCACCTTTCCTAAAAGTTTTCTTGCTCATAAAGTGCTTAAAAGGAGTCTTTAGATTATTGATTAACACCCACTTTGACTCTTTGCAAATACTCGATAGTATGAAGGCATTATCAATGGGTAACCGTACATCATCGGGTAAGACTGGATAGGAATATTTATCATGATCTGGTAACTCAACGTGGCTAGGCAATTCTCGAGCAAAGTTTCCAAATCTTGCGTTCATGTCTCCTATTATAACGCACTCCTGACACATTTCACTTGTCTTTAACTTCTCCTGAATTGATGCAAATGAGTCGTGAGAATAGTACGGTGAGTCAGATGGGGGTATATAACAAAATCCAAATAAACGCTTTGGTGCACACCGAAACTGAATCCATATTTGTTCCTCCATACAGGTATCAATATTTACGATTGCATCAGATAAATGATTCTTTACTAATACCACTGTTCCCCCCCGCTCAGATGAACCTCTTACATCACTTTTATATGACACATAACCAGGAAAGGAAACAGGTAATGACGTCTTAACCTCATTTAAACTAATGATGTCATAATTTTGAAGCAAGCCTTGCACAGGTTTTTTCTCCAGTTTTGTTCTAACACCGTTTACATTCCATGACAGAATCTTAAACGTATTTCGATGCTGTGGTCTGCTCAAAAAGACTGTTGATTCCAGGCGTCGATCACAACTCCGTCCCTGTAGAGCTTCCTCTCCCTCGTGTCCAGGCGTATCACACAGCCAGCGTTCTCGGGTCGCTCCCTCTCAGCCTTCTCCGCGTCGTGCAGCCTCTTCCACTCTTTCCGGATGCTGGGATGGACGTCCTTCTTTATGAAGATCTTTTCATACTCCTTACCAGCCTGCTTAAGCTGTCTAGCATTCTCTAAAATCCTGTCCCTTGTTTCCTTACTGTCAACTGTTAGCAAGATGGCCCGCCGCCTGTTGTCTGCCCCTGTGGTTCCCAACCTTCGATGTGACTGAACATCTTCACTGATTCCTACCTTAGACCAGATCTTGTTTAGTTTGTTTACCTCTCTTGTTGCTCCATCCAACGCCTCGTTCTCATCCGGAACTCCTGTTATTACCAAATTCTTCTCCCTTTCTTTTCGGTCTATGACTTCTAGGTAACGTTGTTGTTTTGAAATAACCTCAGCTTGTTTATTTACCTGGGTTTGTAGTTCGTCCAGTCTCTTGTTTATGTTACTATCCGGTGCGGTAACAGCTCTCCTTAACTCTGCCACCTCGTTGACAAGGGCATGAAGCAATTGTCCGCCACTTCCTTCAGGTGCTGTCAGGATACTGTCAATTAAATCTTCTTTTGTCAGCCGTGTCAGCTGGTTGCGCTGCATTTTCCTTAGGTCACTCAATGATTTGGCCATTGTGACTATGTAAATTAAGACCACTTAAAGTATCTCCGTGTATCAGCTACAAAGTTCACGGCAACACGGAGCGGGACTCTGTTGTCTGCCTCACTTACACCAGCTTTTATCACACACTCCTAGCTACACTTCACGTATTAATGTCTGTTCATATATCAAGCTAGGTGCACTGTTATCTTGCATGTGTTCTAGTATAAGTAACTGTCCTCCAATTTGTATATATACCCGATAATTTAGTGTTAAATGAGGAGCTCGGGATTGCCAGTGTTTACGTTAGGCAGCGCCATCTACCACACACACACACACACACACAAAACCACGTCCACCTCCTGTGATGTTTGACTTTGGAGGGACCGACCAACAAAAGACCGCAATGCATAAACCACTGACGATGCAGTAAATTTAGGCGTTTCGACAGGGACCAAGACTTTTACGAGAGAGTGAAATAAGGAGAGAAAGACTAAAGCCAAAACATAGGTCACAGAATCAGATGGGAGGAGGGGGTTGTGTTTGTAAGGTTTTCTGAGTCTTATTTGTGTATGTGTGTGTGTGTGTGAGTGTGTGTGTGTGTGTGTGTGTGTGTGTGTGTGTGTATTTTTAACTTCACTTCTCGTCCTCGTCGTCGTCCTCGTCTCTCTCCTCCTCCTCCTCCTCCTCATCATCATCATCATCATCATCATCCGTCTCCTCATCCTCATCCTCTTTGTACCCATAGGCTCATCTGAACATGATCCCTATGGACTACAGGCTTGCCTAGCGCTTCTCCAGCAGTCCACCATTTCCTCTCGGGGGATAGGGAAGAAGGTGAGGAACGTTTCTATTACCGTGAGAGTAAAAACAAAGAAGATAGACGACAAGGCTGGCTGGACGAGAAAGAGAAAGAAACAGGCGATAGGAACGGAAGTTTTACGGGAAACAATTCCTAGACGAGAAAAAATAATGAAAATACGAATAAAGAAAAGGCAAAGGAAATGTAACTTGACTGGAGCATGGGAATCGGAAACGAGATTATGAACTGAGGCTACAAGGAAACATGAGGAGTCGAGGAAAGAAATATGCAGGGAAAAGTGAAAGGAAAACTGAGGTTGACCAGACGAGGCCAATGTTATAGTAGCCGGTGCTAGTGAAATCCCTCCTAACAATATCTAATCTGTACTAATATCACTAATCCTACCCATATCTGTCCTATTTCAACTTCACCTAACCCAAACCAACCTAATCACATCTAAACCGATTTAATTTAGCCCAGTCTCACCTAACCTATCAATATTTGCTCGAATTGAACTCCGCCTGTCCTCGAATGACCTAATCCAACTTAAATTAACCCAACCTAATCTAACTTAACCTCACCTAACCCAGTCTAATTGTATTTAACCTCACAATCTCCCCTAACCTCCTCATACCTAACCTAACGAATTCTGACGCAGCCTAACCGCATCTAACCCTACCTAATCCTACCCAGTCTCACTTAACCATACCATACCCGACCTAACCCAACTCAGTCAAGCCTAAAATGACCTAATCCAACCGAACCTAACCCAGCCTAACCCAACCAAATAAAACCCAACCCAAAACCTATCAAAACCGACGTATTCTAAAGCAATCTAACCTAATCCGTCTATATCTAGTCGAACTGAAGCCAACCCAACCAAAAATTACCTAATCAGACCAAACCCTGCCCAAAGTGACCTAACCTAACTTTCGATCGGCTATATATTCGCTAAGAAGAAATGTAGCTGCCTGAAAGTCTACGGATGTCAAATTCCAAGTTTCGCCTGTTCTGTGTACTCGTACAGTATAAGTATTGTGTGTGTGTGTGTGTGTGTGTGTGTGCCAGTGGTTAGATGGTGTAGGTGGGATGCTGGTGGTGGGTTGGTGGTGGTGGGATGCTGGTGGTGGGTTGGTGGTGGTGGGATGCTGGTGGTGGGTTGGTGGTGGTGGGATGCTGGTGGTGGGTTGGTGGTGGTGGGATGCTGGGGGTGGGATACTGGTGGTGGGATGCTGGTGGTGGGTTGGTGGTGGTGGGATGGTGGTGGTGGGATGGTGGTGGTGGGATGCTGGTGGTGGGATGCTGGTGGTGGGATGCTGGTGGTGGGATGCTGGTGGTGGGATGCTGGTGGTGGGATGCTGGTGGTGGGATGCTGGAGGGTTTGATAATGTTTGTGTGGTGACTGCTTTATGTGTCTAGTTACCTCAGCCAGTGAAGTTGAAGGAAGTTATGTATTCACCCGTGTCTGTATCTGTCTATCAATCTATCTCTCAATCTGTCTGTCTTTCTATTTGTCTATCTATATGTCTGTCTGTCTGTCTTTCTATCTGTCTTTCTATCTGTCTGTCTGTCTGTCTTTCTATCTGTCTATCTGTCTGTCTATGGCCAAGATATATCAAAAACTTGCTATTGGCTTTCAATGGAATCTTGTAGGTAGGTGGGCACTGGGTCAAGAGAGAGACTATTCGATTTTTCATTAGATTTTTTCACTATTACGCTTTTGGCTCAATAAAAAGGAAAGTGGAAATCTAGGAATATACTGCACCTTAATGTGAAAATCTGGACAAATTTCTCCATAACAAAATATAAATAAAATTAATCTTTTTCTTGACTTGAAAACATGAGTTAACTTCGCTTCAGTTTTTTTTTTTCTACATCCAGGATCGTACTGTAAGCTGCTTTGGAAATTCTTTACATCTCTTCCTTAGCGATTTAATCAGCACATTACACCACAACACCCTCTTTTATGAGAGAGATGTAAACTCTGCCGATATGAAGCCGATTTTAATAGCTTACAAGAAAATGTTAAGACGTACTATGCAAAACTAAATAGCTAAGGAAGGGGCACTGAGAAGACTCCTGTGCTTCCTAAAATACTGCCCTGTTTCCAAAAGACGTATGAGACAGAAATTTGACTTAGCTTTTAACATCAGGGGGAGCTGGATGGATGGATGGATGGATGGATGGATGGGGAATCGTGGATCTTTGACTGCTGACCAAGTTCTTGCAGTTCCGTCCGTCCGTCCACCTACCGACAAAAATCATCATCAGCATCTTCATTATCATTATTATAATTATCATTATTATTATTATTATTAGCATTACTATCATTATCATAACTACAATCATCATCATCATCATTATCTTCGTTAAAATTGTTATCATGACTGTAATCATCATCATCATCATCATCATCATCATCAGACAGTTATCCCCACTCTGTTACCTCGTACTGAAATTAAATCATCATTATCATCATCAACATAATTATCATCATTATCAGCAGCAGCATCTTTATCATCGTTACTATCATCATCATCATCATCATCATCATCATCAGGCCCTGACATTACCACTGGAGGATTAGGACCCCTCTCATCTTTCTCCACTCTGATACATTGGTTGTTAGCCTCTTCCCATATCGGTGGATCTGCGAGTTTCATCTATCTTGTTCCCTGTGTACCTCTTCCTCTCACTCCATCTCTGGCCTGCCATTCAGTTACGCTGCCTGTCCATCTGTTGCCTGCTCTGTGGAAGATGTGACCAGAGTAGTGTGTGTGAAGGTACCTGGAAACAAGCTCAGAATTACCATCGATCTCCCTGTGGGTGCTGGCGGTGGGGTTGGTGGTTGGTTGGGGTTGGTTGGTTGGTGTTGGTTGGTTGGTGTTGGTTGGTGGTTGGGGTTCGTTGGTTGGTGTTGGTTGGTGGTTGGGGTTGGTTGGTGGTTGGTGTTGGTTGGTTGGTGTTGGTTGGTGGTTGGTGTTGGTTGGTGTTGGTTGGTGGTTGGTGTTGGTTGGTGTTGGTTGGTGGTTGGTGTTGGTTGGTTGGTGTTGGTGGGTGGTTGGTGTTGGTGGTTGGTGTTGGTTGGTTGGTGTTGGTTGCTGGTTGGGGTTGGTTGGTTGGTGGTTGGTGTTGGTTGGTTGGTGTTGGTTAGTGGTTGGTGTTGGTTGGTTGGTGTTGGTTATTGGTTGGGGTTGGTTGGTTGGTGTTGGTTGGTGGTTGGGGTTGGTTGGTTGGTGTTGGTTGGTGGTTGGGGTTTGTTGGTTGGGGTTTGTTGGTTGGTGTTGGTTGGTTGTTGGGGTTGGTTGGTTGGTGTTGGTTGGTGGTTGTGGTTGGTTGGTTGTTGTTGGTTGGTGGTTGTGGTTGGTTGGTTGTTGTTGGTTGGTGGTGGGGGTTGGTTGGTTGGTGTTGGTTGGTGGTTGTGGTTGGTTGGTTGTTGTTGGTTGGTGGTGGGGGTTGGTTGGTTGGTGTTGGTTGGTGGTTGGGGTTGGATGGTTGGTGTTGGTTGGTGGTTGGGGTTGGTTGGTTGGTGTTGGTTGGTGGTTGGGGTTGGTTGGCTGGTGTTGGTTGGTGGTTGGGGTTGGTTGGTTGGTGTTTGGTGGTTGGGGTTTTTTGGTTGGTGTTGGTTGGTGGTTGGGGTTGGTTGGTTGGTGTTGGTTGGTGGTTGGGGTTGGTTGTTTGTTGTTGGTTGGTGGTTGGGGTTGGTTGGTTGTTGTTGGTTGGTGGTTGGGGTTGTTTGGTTGGTGTTGGTTGGTTGGATGGTGTTGGTTGGTGGTTGGGGTTGGTTGGTTGGTGTTGGTTGGTGGTTGGGGTTGGTTGGTTGATGGTTGGGGTTGGTTGGTTGGTGTTGGTTGGTGGTTGGGGTTGGTTGGTTGATGGTTGGGGTTGGTTGGTTGGTGTTGGTTGGTGGTTGGGGTTGGTTGGTTGGTGTTGGTTGGTGGTTGGGGTTGGTTGGTTGGTGTTGGTTGGTGGTTGGGGTTGGTTGGTTGGTGGTTGGTGGTTGGGGTTGGTTGGTGTTGGTTGGTGGTTGGGGTTGGTTGGTGTTGGTTGGTGGTTGGGGTTGGTTGGTGTTGGTTGGTGGTTGGGGTTGGTTGGTTGGTGGTTGGGGTTGGTTGGTTGGTGTTGGTTGGTGGTTGGGGTTGGTTGGTTGGTGTTGGTTGGTGGTTGGGGTTGGTTGGTTGTTGTTGGTTGGTGGTTGGGGTTTGTTGGTTGGTGTTTTTGGTGGTTGGGGTTGGTCAGTTGGTGTTGGTAGGTGGTTGGGGTTAGTCGGTTGGTGTTGGTTGGTGGTTGTGGTTGGTCGGTTGGTTTTGGTTGGTGGTTGAGGTTGGTCGGTTGGTGTTGTTTGGTGGTTGGGGTTGGTTGGTTGGTGTTGGTTGGTGGTTGGGGTTGGTTGGTTGTTGTTGGTTGGTGGTTGGGGTTGTTTGGTTGGTGTTGGTTGGTTGGTTGGTGTTGGTTGGTGGTTGGGGTTGGTTGGTTGGTGTTGGTTGGTGGTTGGGGTTGGTTGGTTGGTGTTGGTTGGTGGTTGGGGTTGGTTGGTGTTGGTTGGTGGTTGGGGTTGGTTCATTGGTGTTGGTTGGTGGTTGGGGTTGGTTGGTTGGTGTTGGTTGGTGGTTGGGGTTGGTTGGTTGGTGTTGGTTGGTGGATGGATTTGGTTGGTTGGGGTTGGTTAATGGTTGGGGTTGGTTGGTTGGTGTTGGTTGGTGGTTGGGGTTGGTTGGTTGATGTTGGTTAGTGGTTGGGTTTTTTTGGTTGGTGTTGGTTGGTGGTTGGGATTGGTTGGTTGGTGTTGGTTGGTGGATGGGGTTGGTTGGTGGTTGGTGTTGGTTGGTTGGTGTTGGTTGGTGGTTGGTGTTGGTTGGTTGGTGTTGGTGGGTGGTTGGTGTTGGTTGGTGGTTGGGGTTGGTTGGTTGGTGTTGGTTGGTGGTTGGGGTTGGTTGGTTGGTGTTGGTTGGTGGTTGGGGTTGGTTGGTTGGTGTTGGTAC